>NC_056733.1:1624244424-1624376924 GCF_019279795.1 Protopterus annectens | reverse complement strand
GTAGATTTGGCCCTTTATCCCCTCATTCACTCTGGCTTTATCCATCTTTCTTGCAGTAACAGATTGAGGGGTTATGACAGTCTGTGGGAATACCAGCATACGAGTACCTCACATGCAAAAGATGTAGATGCTGGCAGATTTGAACCATCAGTACCATCACCCACACTAATGTCCTTAGCCCAGTGAGCCACACCAGCCACCAGACAACAAGGTTTCATGCCTCACACTATCAAGAACATACAGACAAACACTGTCACCCATGCATTATGTGGGAAATACATGTGGCAAGGTTCTATGTCACAGCCCTGGAATTGTCCGGTCTGCTGTTATATCACTGCATGATTACTGTTAAAGCAGTTGTGTAGGAACGCTGATGTGTTGGGGGTGGGGGATGACCAGCCTGTGCTCTCCTGGCCTAGATAGTCATGCAACTGTCCCGTGAACCCACAGTTTGGCATCTCCCTTGAATAATGCAGTGGAGTTTCCAGCCATGTGGCCTAGTGAATATTATGGGGCACATACTATTGGACAGAGTACCTGTTGTCCCAAGTGGCTGTTAGATCATTGCAAGTAGCCCACTAGCCCACTATAGATCTCTGCAAGTAGTCCAGTAGCTCACTATATTTCCTTGCATACTTGTGGCAGGTCCATACATATACTACCATAGTCTAGTACCCCATGCAAGTGGTGTATAGGAGAGTAAGTTACCTTGCGAATACAGCAGTTGACAGACCTGTAGTCTGGGTCTGACTCTGTCTGATCTATGCAGTACACAGCCAATACATGGCTAGGTACAGGTTGCGTGGGCTGTCTGGCATCATTTTTAGTATATGTATGTGAATCAGAGTAAGGTGTCAGTCCCTAGGGCCCCAGGTTGTGAGTACATGTGCTGTGTGTTGTCTATTGGCCAAGGCTAGGGCATACAGGACATGCCTACTTCTGCCTACACAGACAACCTCAGAGGGTTCCTCCTCTGAGTCTCCCTGTGGGTGTTACTGTGGGGACCTAGATACTAGCGGGAGGCTGTGTATCCCTTCCCTTTGCTGATCCTGCTGCAGCTGTTTCCACAGGATCATATTGTTTAGCATGGCAAATACTGTGAACATCTGTACACATGTGGCTGGAGAGTACTGCAGGGTTCCACCAGATATATCGAGGCACCGGAACCGTGACTTCAGCAGCCCAAACACATGCTCTGTGATGTTCTTAGTTTGTGTGTGTGCCTCATTATGGTATTATTCGGTAGGTGTGTGTGCATTTCTGATGGGTGTCATCATCCACGGTTCCAGTGCATAGCCAGCATCCCCCAGTAAATGGCCATATGAGATGTCCCCCCTAGCAAACATTTGGTGCAGCTATAATGTGTGCCAGATATGGGAGTCATGATGACTGCCAGGGCTGCCAGCACACACATTCATAATAATGCCGCAGGCATTATACACGACCTGGCATTTGATGGAGCGATACCCCTTGTGGTTGACGTAGATTCTACTGTCCTCACTGGGTGGTGCCGTGATGTGTACATGAGTGCAATCTATGGCACCCAGTACCTCAGGGTAGTGTGCTACACAGTAGAATAGTTGCATACTGCTGGCCCTCTCCTCAGGGGTGTGGAATAAATAAATGTGTTCTCTGGCATGTGGTAGCATGGCATCCAGGATCTGGTGGAATACCCTGGATGCTGATGCCTGTGAGACCCCCATCATGTCCCCAGTTGGTCTTTGGAAAGTACCTGTAGCTAGTATCCTAAGGGCTGCACATACCTTTGTTTCCACTGGGGTGAGTTCCCCTCTGTTAGCTCTGGGTCTGAGTTGAGGGTGCCAAGGCTCAGTGAGTTCTTGTAGTATGTCCCTGTCCACCCTGTAGTGCTCTACAATCTCCAGTTCATATAGCTCCTGGAAGGTTACCCTGGGCCTGAACACTCTTCTCCTTCTCAGTCTAGGCCTATTGTCATCAGCAGCATCAGCGCTGACCTCAGTATCTAGGACATACAGATGTAGCAGCAGCATCAACACTGACCTCAGTATCTAGTTCATACATATGTAGCAGACCTGTAGCAACCCCTAGCATTCCTTCAGTTAAAACTCCACTGGTACAGAGTATGTGGGTGAAATCAGATTGTAGGGTGTATGCAACCTTTCTAGTGCTCTGCTGTAAGTCCAGCCTGTGTGATTGGCACCTATGATGCATTCAGCCTCATTAAGGGGTTTTAATGGCCCTAGTTTAAGTGAAACAGGGGTCATCAGTAGTTAATTTATCATAGGCTTTCTCAGCCAATTTCTTTTTTTACAGCCTTCCTCTCTGAGCACTGTGGCACACCACTCAAACCCACACTGCAAAGATAAACAATGCTCAGCAGTCAGTTGACCCACCCCCATGGATTGGTATACTCAGCATAGTGGCGTGCCACGCAAACATGTGGAAACATGCTGAAACACATGCCCCAAAGGTAAACAAAGCTTAGCAGTCACTGGATAACCCCCCTGATCAGCAAAATGCAGCACAGACAGGCACCACTGATCTCCAATAAGCTTAAAGGAATGCAGACACACCCTCTTTTGATGTCAGCAACCTATTCTGTGGGCACCATCATGGTTCTTTGCCTACATGGATGGGATATGTAAACACGGATACCCGTTTGTGCTATTCAGTAACCCTAGCTCATTTGCATAGAGATCCGTGCACACAACCTGGAAACTACATGGTTCGAGGCCCTGCTTCATTAGCAACCACAACAGTCTACCATTGTACATACTCCATCCAGGGTCCTATAATGCACTACTGTCACATAATACTAATTTTAATTTTCACATTTTTTTTAATTTTTTATTTTTCATAACAGCATGTTTGCACACTGCAGTGCTGTGCAAACATAACCTGAGTATTAAAAAAAAAGTATTTTTAATTATTTTCCATTAGGTTTTGGACACAGTGGATAGTTTTGCACATATATGTGTCTGCTATGCTATTTCTGTTCTCCTAACTGTGCTTTTACACCCCCTGTTGTCTGTTTAACATCCTGTACACAGAATGCTTCCATGTACATTTCGGACACCAACACAGGGTCTGCAGGACTGCCTATCTGCTTGATGGATCAATCTACTACCCTCATTTGCATACATTTCACCTGCTTATGAGGTGATTTGCATGCCATGAACACTTCTGTGTTGGCGCGCTCATGATAGCCCCTCATGCTGTGTTTACTGGATTGCACATCTGCTTACTTCTGTGTAAGCACTGTGCCACTATGCCTACATGGACAAAAGTCAGTGTAGACTTTATTGAATTCCCCTGTGTTTGATATATGGGTTTACTTTGTTTCGTTGAATCTCATTTTACTGAATTTAATTTCACCCTGACCACATCGCTGAAAACTCAAATTACTGAAAACTCATTTCACTGAATCTCATTTCACTGAACTCAACTTAGCATATATGGCATTGTTTAGAGTATGGTAAGGGAATTAAAAGGTATATGCCCTTTTCCCCACTGTAGCCACAGCTGCTGGTAGGTACTGATGTTCCCTTGGACAGGCTGACTGCAAGGGCAGAAATGATTGTCAGAGGATACCAGACTTCCTGTGGAAGGGGAGTCAGAAAGGGTTACAAAGGTAGAGTTGAGACAGGCTCAGCTCTCAGACCCTACATTAAAGGCTTGAAGGACATAGCTCAGGAGGCACCTGATTCTCAAGGAAAGCTGGAGTCTATATAATGGAACAAAGGGTTACTATATAGAGAGTGGACCCCTGAAGGAGGGCAAGAGGGTAAGGTAATACAGCAGTTGGTAGTACCTAGAGCCTATCATCTGGAACTTCTATCCATGACATTCCATTTGCAGGTTATATGGGCTTAAAGCATACCGAGAGATGTATTATGCAGAACTTTTATGGTCCTGGGATTGTTAGGGCTGTAACAGGGCACTTGCAGGACCTATGAGCAGTGCCAAAAAGTAGGCAAGGCAGAAGACAAGGTCAAAGCTCCTTTGATGTCTTTGCCTCTGATTTAGAAGCCATTTCAGAGTACAGTTATGGATAGTGTGGGGCTTCTGAGTACCCCACATTCCACAGGGAAGGCGTATATCCTGGTGGTTGTAGATTATGCTACTAGATACCCTGAGGTGGTGGCTCTGTCCTCCATTGAGGCACAGAAGGTGGCAAATGCTTTGTTAGAGATTTTCAGCAGGGTAGGTTTCCCAAGTGAAATACTGATAGAGGTGCCAATTTCATGTCAGACCTGCTGGCTCATCTGTGGGAGCACTGTGGGGTGAAGCACTTAAAGACGACCTCCTTCCACCCCCAGACTAATGGTCATGTGGAGAGGTTAAATTATACACTAAAGACCATGCTACAGGCATTTGCAGACCAGTTTAAGAGAGTGAGACAAATATTTGCCCCATCTGCTCTTTGCATGCAGAGATATACCCAGGAATCCACACGCTTTCACCCTTTGAGTTGTTATATGGGCATAGGGTTAGGGGGCTTTTAGATATGATTCGTGATGAGACGGAGGATGAGTGGGAATCCCACAAGAAGTTTGTTGTGGCATATGTCCTAAACCACAGGGCAAAGCTTAGGGAGCTCATAGGCTTGGCCCAGGAGAACCTGGCAGGAGCCCAACAGCAGAAAAAGGTCTGGTATGAGAGGAATGCTTGAGCCTGAGAGTATGTTGTGGGAGAGCAGGTTATAGCTCTCATTCCTGTCAGGCACAATAAGCTGCAGCAGCTTGGGAGGGACCTTTCAAAGTGGTAAGGAAGATCAGTGATGTTAACTACATGGTAAACCTGCTAGGCAGGAGGCAGGGGCACAAATTGTACCATATTAACAAGATGAAGCCTTACCATGATAGGGAGGCCCTGGTGCTCAGTATTTTCAGTAGATGGCAGGAGTCTGACAGGGATCTGGTGACTGATCTACTCAGTTAGGCTCAGACTGACACTTCAATGGAAGAGGTAGTAATATTCCAGTGGCTATCCCCTACCTAGGTTAAAGGGATCCGAGCAGTGTTACAGGAGTTTGGGGCATGTTCACTGGGAAACCTGGGTACACCCATCTGGTGCAGCACCATGTGGATACAGAACCCCAAAGACCTATCAAGCAGGCACCTTACATGGTGCCTGAGTGAGGCAAACATACTTTGAAGGAGGAGATATGGGAAATGTTGGAACTGGGAGTAATTGAGGAATCCAGCAGTCACTGGGTCTCCCCAGTGGTGGTGGTACCAAAGAAAGGTGGCAGCACTAAGTTCTGTGTGGATTACATAAGACTAAATAGTCACAGAGTCAGATGCTTACCCCATGCCTAGGACAGATGAAGCCTTAGAGCAGTTGTGTGACTCTAAGTATCTGTCCACTATTGATCTGACCAAGGGCTACTGGCAGGTGCCTTTAACTCCTACCGCTATAGAAAGGTGAGCATTTGTGACTCCTTTTGGATTATATGAGCTTATGAAGATTCCATTTGGGATGAAAAATGCCCCAGCCCTTCTAAAGACTGGCAGATCATATTCTAGCAGGAGCAGAGGATTATGCCTTTGCTTACCTGGATAATGATACTATCTACAGCCATTCCTGGCACGAGCACCTTCAGCATGTCAGGGAAGTCCTGGGCAGACTGCAAAGGGCAAGGTTGACCACTAAGCCCAGTAAGTGTCTGGTGGGGATGACAGAGCCCTAGAGAGGGCAGTGGTAAGATCAAACCAGAACCTGCCAAAGTGGAAGCTACTCAGGTGTAGCCTGTGCCTGTTACCAGAAAGCAGGTGAGGGCATTCTTGGGGACAGTGGGGTACTATAGGAAGTTTGTTCACAATTATGGTATGATAGCTACTCCCCTCACAGACCTGATGAGGACAAACAGGCCAGATAAGGTAGCATTGACCCCAGCCTGTGAGCAGCCATTCCAAAAGCTTAAATGGGCTTTGGGAAGACCCCCTGTGTTAGCTAGTCTAGATTACAGCAAATAATTTGTTGTGCAGGTGGATGCTTTGAATCATGGGGTGGGGGGCTGTACTCAGACAGGTTTCCTTAGAGATAGAGAAGAGCACCCAGTTGTATATCTCAGATGTAGACTCCAGCCTAGGGAGGAATGTTATGCAGCAGTAGAAAAAGAATGTCTAGCCATAGTATGGGCACTGCAGAAACTTCAACCCTATCTGTATGCAAGGAAATTCACTGTCGTTACAGACCACACTCCCTTAATATGGCTACATCAAGCTAGCCAGCAAAATACCAAGTTATTAAGGTGAAACCTAGAGTTGCAGGCATATGATATGACAGTGCAGCACCATAGTGGGTTCAGCAAGGATAATGCAGATGGGCTCTCAAGACAGGGTATGGGTTAATGTGTTCCCAGACAGGCTCATGTCCCTCAAGTCATGTTTCTCAAGGGTCACTTGAAAAACTAGCTTGAGTCTTCAAAGGGGGAAGAGATGTTATGATGTGAGGTATTGCCAGCTATGCCAGGAGTAGTAGGGCAGTGGATGTGTAACATACGCTAACATAGCTGGCTGGAGTTTTGTAAAGAATTGTACGTCATTTGTATATCAAACTAATTTGTACAAGGGCTTGTGCTGAAAATGTATTTGTAAAACTACTTGTGTTAAAAAGCTACCAACAGTTGGTCCTGCTGGACAGAAAAGAAATACACTTGTATGTCAGACTGTATTGTAACTATTGAAATTAATATATTGTAACACAAGATACTGGAAGAGAAGAGGTTAATCTCAGTTCGGCTAACTTTGAAAAATAGTTTGAAATTAAATTACCTAGTTTAGGCCATAAAGATTGTATCTTACAGTTCTGATAGAATGATTTTTATTTTACTATCTTGGCTACATGTTGGGCAAATGCCAGATTACTGTCTACTTGCTGCCAGCTCCCCAACTGTTGGGACAGCTATTAGGGGTGTTTTAACAATGGAGTAATCAGCTGGGATGGATGAATTTTCCAAAGGCCATTTTAATGTATTTTTTCACAAAGTGTTCTAATCCACCAGTCATTTGTTTGTGTTCCTGTAGGATGCTGGTATCATGGGGGTCACTCTATGATGGCTCCCTATTTATAGTAATCTGCAAACTTGGTGAGCCAGAAGCCTTTGACATTAGCCCTGACCTCCAAGAGGTAGATGCCAAACAGGAGCATGCCTAACATGGAGCCCTGGGGTACTCTGCTGGGGACCTGTCTCCTGATGGAGGTGGTATGACTGATCTTCATTTCTCCAGTACTATCTGTGAGCCAGTCATCAATCCAACAAGTTATGTAGGGATGTATGCCAGTTCTGAGAGTTTGTGAACAATACCTGAGTGTGGGGGTGTTGCATCAAACACCTTGGCTAGGTCAAGGTATTAGTTATACACCATTTTCCCCTCATCCATAGCCTTGATGACCCTCTTGAAGAAGTCTACCAGGCTGACTAGGCAAGGCCTTCCCTTAACAAAGGAAAAATGGGATGGGTCCAGTTTCTGTAGTTTGCCAATGTCCTTGTTTATCAGTTCCATGATCATTTATTCCATGGCACTTTATATTAGACTTGTCAGTCTGATGGGCTTATAGTTCCTAGGGTTAGTTGATGGTCCACCCTTATGAAGAGGGATGGCTGTTGCAGCCCTTTGCTAGGTCATGTTTTAGGCTATTTAGGAGGTAACCAGAGATATTGTCAGGGCCCAATGAAGCAGTGTTCTTGGCCTTAACAAGCACCACCAAAACCTACTCCTTTTTGATAATTGATTGGAGTGGGGATATGCTAGAAGGGATTTCCTGGAGGCAGTTGGGGGATTGGGAAGTGAAGTTTGAGCTAAATTTATCAGCCAGTAGATTTTTTTATGCCACTCTGGTCAGTGAAGGTTGTGTCATGTACCAGTTTTGCACACTGCTGAGTATTACCATTAAGGTTCCTTACATAGCTGAAGAAGGGCATGTGATTGTCCTTAGCCTGTGAGGCTATCCTGACTTCTTAATTGATCTTGGTGGACTTTATTAGATCTCTTTGTTTCTTGTTAAGATGAATCAGAGTGCTCGTTTCTGTATGAGAGTTCCTCTTTTTGATTTTTGGCCATGACATTTTTATTTTGTCATATACCCTGTTAAGGTAAGGATTCCACCAGTGGGGGTTTGTTTTTGCAGCTAGATCTGGGGTTACTTCCCATAGGTATGGAACCCTCAGTGCAGCCACTTACATGTTTGTACAGGGTTTCTGTAAATAATTCTGCATAGGTAGTGTGTTTTTTGGGGTTTGGAGGAGCCATGAATTTTGACAAACTGCCACTTAATAAGATGCAGTTTGCTTTAGAATAGTTCCTAACTGTTATAGGTATAGTTGGGTTTTCTGGGTTAATTTTTATATCAAGGGAGAGAGCTTTGTGTTCTGACCTCACCAATGAGGATGTGACATGGAGGTGGGGCATGTTTAATCCTATGGATGGAGTGCACGTTATCTGGTCCAAAATGTTTGTGTTGATAAAGCCCAGGAAATGTCTGTGAGTTAGAAGTGGTGTATGTTTTCCAGTCTATAGAGGTGTAATTATAGTCTGTCTTGAATATTCATTGGATGATGAGTGCTTCTGGTAGGTTTAGCTAAGAGTTGTAAGCTTCATGGCTCATAAAGTGTGACCTGTAGCTGGCCAGGACAGGGTAAGCAACCTGTCTATGATGACTTAGATGTAGTTGAGTTCCAGGTCATCATCTTGTTTAACCAACCTATAGTTGTATTTATTGCTAAAATTAATCAAAGCATCCCAACCTTTAGCCCTTGCCTGTACTGCTGTTGGTCTAAATCAGTGGAAGGCACTGTAGCCTTGCACTGCTGGATTACTTTCTGTGGCTTTAAACCAAGTCTTGGTAACAGCACAGATTTCTACATTCTGCAGAGTGAGACAGCTTGTAGGGTGTGGAGTATCTTGTTTAAGCTCATAACACTGAACAGTACCACCTTAAAAGTATTTTTTTTGCTATGTTGGTAGCTTTGTCATTTTGACATTCCCTAAAAAGGACTTTAAGGAGTGCATAAAGTTTTAACCAATATCTGAAAGCCCAGGGGAATGGGGACAGGTGTAGAACATCTTTGGCAAAGCATCGTGTTCTGTTAACCACATCCCCCCATACTGATTGATGTTGGAATTCCCTGGTGTGACAGTAGACTCAAAGCCGATTATTAAAATTAATTTTTTTTTTAATACTGTTGCATCATCCTTGGTGAAGGTAGAATGCTGCTCAGTGTAAGACATGTACCTGTCTGTGATACATATTCAGTGAGATCCATAATGTCTCTATTCATATAGTCCAGTGAGGTATGGCTCCGGTTATACCTGAGACATACCTCATATTAGTGCCATGCCTGTTCCTCGATCTTTCCAAAGCATTTGACAATGTGTCCCACAAACTCCTTCTCTCCAAACTCTCCCAATTTAATCTCTCCACTTCTACTCTATCCTGGTTCCCTTCATACCTTTCCAACAAAGCTCAGTCTGTCATATGGCTCTCTGCAACCTCACCTTTCCTCCCTGTTCAAACTGGTGTGGCCCAAGGTTCCATCCTTGGCCCACTATTATTTAACATCTTTACCAACAATCTCTACCAATCATGCCCCCCTCTCAACACTCATACAATATGCTGACAACTATACCATCATCACAACTTCTGACAATCTGCCCCAACTACTCTCTCTCACTCAAGACACCCTCCAATCAGTTGAAACATGGCTCACCTCTAACCAACTGTTACTCAACCCCAACAAAACAAAACTACTTCTCTTGCTCCTCAAATCTCTCCAACACCTCAAATCCTCCTTCTCAGTCTCTTCTCTAAACAATTATATTATGACTGAATCACGCACAAAACTTCTCGGTGTTTATATTGATGGTGAACTTAAATTCAACATCCACATCCATAACTCCATCAAGAAGACACCAGAAACTAGGACTACTATACAGAAATAAAATCTTCTTAACACAAGAATCTAAATTATTCCTGCTGCAAGTCTACCTACTGCCTACCCTACTATACGCTACCCCAATTTTCACTAACCTCCAAAAAAATCTGTCAACCAAACTCGAACTTACCTACAACAAAATTGCTAGATTTGCCACAAACCTTTCTTATCACTCACATCACTACCTCTCCTTACAAAAAGTCCACTGGTAGAACTCCACAATCAACTGCTCCTACCACAACTTCTTTTGACACACAGCATCATCCATCAAACAACAACCTGCCCATCTCTAGCAACCATAATTTCTCCTTATGTCCCAAACATAAACTTCGTAGCTCCGGCCAACAGCTCCTTCAAATCGCCAAACCGAAATAAAGCTAGAGGAAAAATGCTATATAGCCACTCAAGTTGGCTCCTCTTGGAGCCATCTCCCCCTCCATATCAGAACTATCCAAAACCCATCTAACTTCAAACTCGCTGTAAAGGAATATCTACTTAACTCCTGGAACTGCCCCTGTTAAAAACCCTACCTGAACCCTGCCTACACTCTCTCCTCCCTCCTCCTCTTTCTCAATTTCCTTGGCTACTCTGCTTCTTCCCCCCCCTCCCTCTACTACTTTCTCTCACTGATACCTAGTCCTATCTTTATTTCTAAACTCTCCCACTTTATGGCCATGCCCATCCATTATACTCCAATCTCCACACTTTACTTCTACTGCCATTCTCACCCTCCTCTGTCTTTTCTTACCCCTCCTCTTCTTTCCACTTTTTGCATGGATCACTCTCTGTACACCTCACTACACTAAGGCATAGGTTAGTAATTTCCCTTTCCAAAGTAGTGATTACCTTATTTTTATGTACACATTTGATTAATCTATATTGGTGAATTTTTTCTTTTCTTTCTTTTTCTCCACATACATTGTAAAAATGTAATCTAGTCTGCTGTATGTACCTGGTCTATATTGAATATATAAATGCTGTATAAATTGTATGTGAAAATACTTTATTGATTGTAAAAAAATTCTGTCCTGTAATTGGAGCTTTTCTCCTTGCGGCTCTGCTGAAAAAGGGTACCTGCCCACCCAGACCACCCCGGTTAACAAATAGCAAATGAATAAATAAAGTAATAAATAAAATAAATGTATTCCCACATGGACTATGATAGAATCATATTGGAACCAGTGATGCATGCGCGTGTGATATTGCAGATCATAGCTCCAGATAAGTAACTAACCGTTAACTTCTCCTAGTCCAGCCTGGCGAGAGGTTTATCTGTGTCATACAACAGAATCCCCTATGACAAGAGTACTAGGGAAAGTGTTTGCTTGCCTTATGTGCTTTGTTCTTAGGTGATAATTGGGTGAAGGCTTGTGTGGTGTTAAGTGTTGCTTTTGGCGTTTGCTTTAGTGATTGTTGAGGATAGTTGTTGCTGTTTTATGGCTTAGGAGGTCTTTGAGGTTTGGAAAGATGTATTTAAGTGCTTAAGCATATCAATATCTGTATCTATATCTGGATCCCTATCACTTCTCCAAAGCTTCAAAACTATGAAGACCATATGGTCAAGACCATACCTCTGAAGTTTTGAAACTCTGAAACAAAAGTAAAAAAACAAAACAACATACCTGTACGTTTTTGCAGGGGAGCAAGCCCCCCAGCACCCCCCACACCCACTGCTACTTAAATATACCAACTCCAAGATTGCACTACAGTGAGGAAAATGGCAAATCCCAAGTTCCACGCTATACAAAGTGTTCAGAGTTTCAGAACTTCGGAGATATGGTCTTGGCCATATGGTCTTCAGAGTTTTTAAATCTCGGGAAAGTGATAGGGATCCCTATATCTATATATCTATATCTATATATCTATATCTATATATCTCTCTCTATCTCTATCTCTCTCTCTATATATATCTCTGTATCTATTTATCTCTATATTGCTCTATATCTATATATCTATATGTGTGTGTTTCGTAGCAACTGAGTAACTTCCTAAGTATATAAGGGGAAATATATGTTCCTGATTGTGTTTATGGGGTGTGGCATGGATTCTGTCAACTGTCTGTGATTCTGGAGAATGTCACTGTCTTTTTGCTTGATATCCAAGTCTCCATTTTGTAAAGATTATCTTTTTTTTCTGTCAAATCAATGAACTGCAGTCTGTAAATAATGTCATGCACGCAAGTTCCAGACTTAATCACTTTCTGAAAAACATACTAATGTAAAGATTTTATTCTAGGAAATGAGGTACAGAGTTGAAGCCACACAAGTGTATGTGTGTGTGTGTTTGTGTGTGTTTGTGTGTGTGTGTGTGTGTGTGTGTGTGTGTGTGTGTGTGTGTGTGTGTGTGTGTGTGTGTGTTGGGAGGGTGAGGATAGATGCTTTCAACTGTCCCTAGATTTGCAGCATGTCCCAGATCTTTGCCACATATTTTATTATGCTTCTTGTAAGTCTTGTATTTTTTTTCAGCACATTAATGAAGCAATCATTAAATAATGATATCTGTGGGAGCTTCAGACTTGATAGGCTTGGCATCTTTTCAGGCTTGTTGGCTGTTGGTGAAGCACCCACCAAGAGGAGAAAATGCTGAGAGAAGAAGGGAGCCACTTTTGAGATTTTAAGTATTTTTTCTCTGTTTATTTGCTAAGTTTTTCTGCATAGTTGCCTAGTTTGAGCATTTTCTGGCTTGTTAAACTTGATTTCTGCATTAGTAGCTGTATTTAGAGCACAACCAAAAGATGTTTACTGAATTTCCTGTTTGCACTTAATTTTAAAATCGTTTTTTTCTCAAAACTTGCATATTTTCTGTCTTTGACCTAGCAGTCTTGTGTGGGGTCATTTACTGCACTGTTATAACTCTATTTTACTTGTGAACCTCTGCTATCTCTGAAAAAACAAAAAAATCTTGCTTTTTTCCCACTTTTCTGAGATTTAAAAAAGTTCAGTTACAGGCTTGCTGTTCCTGAACTGTTTGTAAGTTTCTGTGAGGCCATTTTTGCTTGGGCTAAAGGAAAGTCTCTCTGTTGATCAGTGGCAGTGAAAAACATTGAGCAGCTCCCCTGCCCCCATGGGAGTGGTTACTGACTTGAAACTGTAGTTTTATTGACCAGTAGGGGTCATTTCCAAAACTCCTTCATCTTCCTCTCTTAAAACCTAGTTGCCTCGTGGGTTTGGCGTCTTTTCAGGCATGTTGGCTGTTGGTGAAGCACCCACCAAGAGGAGAAGATGCTGAGAGAAGAAGGGAGCCACTTTTGAGATTTTAAGTATTTTTTCTCTGTTTATTTGCTAAGTTTTTCTGCATAGTTTCCCAGGCTGAGCATTTTCTGGCTTGTTAAACTTGATTTCTGCATTAGTAGCTGTATTTAGAGCACAACCAAAAGCTGTTTACTGAATTTCCTGTTTGCACTTAATTTTAAAATCATTTTTTCTCAAAACTTGCATATTTTCTGTCTTTGACCTAGCACTCTTGTGTGGGGTCATTTACTGCACTGTTATAACTTGATATTACTTGTGAACCTCTGCTATCTCTGAAAAAACAAAAACAAAAAAAAAATCTTGCTTTTTCCCACTTTTCTGAGATTTAAAAAAGTTCAGTTACAGGCTTGCTGTTCCTGAACTGTTTGTAAGTTTCTGTGAGGCCATCTTTTCTTGGGCTAAAGGAAAGTCTCTCTGTTGATCAGTGGCAGTGAAAAACATTGAGCAGCTCCCCTGCCCCTGTGGGAGTGGTTACTGACTTGAAACTGTAGTTTTATTGGCCGTATTGGGTAAATTCCTTGCTCTTTCCAGCCCCTGCTATCAAGCACGCTTTGGCGTGATTTAACGCGGAGTTGCCACTAGAGCAGCATTGGGCAGCGCCGGTTTAACAAGGTTAAACTTTTTCTAGCTCCATAAAGTCTGTTCTTCATTTTTTCCCTTAGAACTGCTCTGCTAGTAATCTAAACATTATATCCCTTAACTAAAAAGTGCAGCACTTGTTCCTAAAAAGCTTTTTTTTTTTTTTTCTCCAAAAAAAAAAAAAAAAACTCAGCACTTGTCTTAAAAGCATCTTCTTTTCAGGCTTAGCACTTCTGTATTATACAAAGTCCCTCACTAGCGAAACCCCCCCCAGGAGTACCCACTTCCTTACTAAGTCCTCTCTCATTCAGTTACACTCCAAACTTCTTAATTTCTCTAGCATGTCGAAGGGCCAGATGCTGGCATCCTCTCCTGTTCAGTTGGTGAATCTGGGAATATTGAGGCAATGTTACAATTGCCTCATGTACACAGACAACCCTCTCCTCCTCCCACATAACACAAATACTTGCGAGAGATGCAGCTATTTAGCCAAACTGGAGGCTGAGCTCTCTCAACTCAGGACTGGCAAGACCAGACAGGAGGAGAAGGCAACTACACACACCACAAAACCAGTCTCACATAAAGCTATCACAACAATGAATCAAACACATAAACACACAAAGACATACTCGGAGGCTCTGAGCAAAAATTTACCCAAACAGCAGAGGCCGACAAAGCAGACACCCAAGCAACCGCCACCTCATGACACACCACAGGCAACACATAAAACACAAAATCAGTGTGCAAAGCAGTCACAGTCCTTAAGGCCAAATACAACACCAAACATACTTGTCATAGGTGACTCCATAGAAGTCCCACTCACCAGGCTGAACAAAGAGAGGGTCACAGTAAGCTGCCTATCGGGCGCTAGAATCAGCCACATAACACAAGCACTCGGGTCACTCCACAGCAAGTACAAATATGACACAGTCATTGTCCATGCTGGTGTGAACAACCTGAGATGTACCTCCCTGGACTACATGAAAAGAGACATAGAGGAGCTCTCTGATTATGTAGCCTAGGCAGGTATGACCCTGACCCTGAGCAGCACCCTTCCTTCACCAAGAATGATGCCACAACATAGAGACAAGATGATCAGCTTTAACAATTGGCTTAACTTCTGGTGTCATTCAAAGGGGATCCAGTGTCTGTCTGCCTGGGATGACATGCTTGACAAGCCACGCTGCTTCACAAGGGACGGCTTGCACCTGTCACCCCTGGGATTCTGGATATTGGTTAAGGCTCTTGCCACCCCCATAGTGGCTTTTTTAGGCAAGGCTCAAATTCTAAACCTACCACCCTAGAAAACAAAAATGGGAAGAAACTAAGGGTAATGCTGCTCAATGCCAGAAGTCTAAATCTCAAAATGCACGCATTCGAGGCCCTTCTCAGTATGGAGAACATCGATGTCTGTGCTGTGACTGAAACCTGGTTCAAGGCTCCTGAGAGCACCCCGGCACTATCAGGTTTTACCTCATATCATGCGTTCCGGCCCCAAAACCGGGACCACACCACAAAAGGAGGGGGTGTATCCATATTCATCAAGGATACCCACACCTCCAGGTTGGTGGCAACGCACGAAGCATCGGAAACCATCCAGGTGCAATTAACCATAGGCAAAACTGCTCTACAATTTGTAGCATGCTACAGGCCACCCTCTCAAACTCAGGAACCCCACACAGCCTTCCTGAAGACACTGGAGGGTATAAATGTATCTCCAGACACCATTATATTGGGTGACTTCAACTACCCGAATATAGACTGGGAACATTACTCAAGCCCAAACTTTCTAGCCCAAAGGTTTCTGGAGTTCATAAATTCAAATGCCATGGAACAACTAGTCACCGTTCCCACAAGAGGAGAAAATATACTAGATCTCATCATCACAAACATGGGGACAAAATGCTCCACACCGGAAGTATATCCCTCATTGGTGAGATCAGATCATAAACTAATCTCACTGGATATCCACATCCCCCCCCCACCCCAAACAAAAAAGACCACAGTGAAGAACTTCTCTAAAGCAAACTTCACACTACTCAAGACTGGTGTGGTATCCTTCAAGGCCCCCAAGCCAGTGGAAACCACAACCCAAGCTGCAGAAGCCCTTACAAATGCCTTCTACGAACACCTCCAGGACTGCATGGATTAGGCAATCCCTAATAAAACCATGATGCTTTCCACCAAGGGCAAACGTCCAGTCTGGTGGACCCCAGCCATAAACAAACTTTACAATAAGAGGAGAAAGCTGTTGCATGATAGAGCAAAATCCATAAAAGAGAAGACACCTTTGATCATTATTAGTAAAAAAATATGAGCACAACTTTGAGAAAAAAATTGCCATAGATTCAAAAGACAATCATAAGGCCTTCTTCAGCTATGTTAGAAACCTGGGTGGAAACTCCCAGATATGCTCATAATTAATCCAAAATGATACAAAAATCACTGAACCCACAGACATTGCCAACATACTGGCAGACAGGTTCAATGCAAACTTCACCCCCCTCTCCCCACCAAAAGGAGAGATAACTATCCCAGCGGAGTGCAGCCTCCCAGACATCTCCAATGCGCAGGTGAAAGCTGCTCTCTCTAAAGCTAAAAACACAGCATCAATGGGACCGGATGGTGTCCCCAGCTGTGTGCTACACGAACTCAATGAGGAACTAAACCCGCACATAAGGCAGCTGTTTAATCTTAGCCTTACCAAAGGATACGTGCCCAAGGAGTGGCGTATGGCAACTGTGGTCCCACTCCACAAAGGCGGTGCCTCTACGGACCCTGGTAATTACCGCCCCATAAGCTTAACAAGCCTGGTCTGCAAAGCTATGGAGAGGATCATAATGGAACTCATAAACAAAGACATAGGGGACTTGCAGACATTGGACCCGACCCAGTTTGGCTTTGTCAAGGGCAGATCATGCCTTTTGAACTTGGTCGACTTCTTCGAAACAGTCACCAAGGCCATTGATGAGGGAAAGGCAGTCCATACAGCCTACATTGACCTTGCAAAAGCTTTCGACACAATACCCCACTCGGGTATTATAGAGAATCTTACCAGCTTAAATGTAAACCCATATGTCACAAGATGGGTTGCAAACTGGCTAAAGGACAGAACCCACAGGGTTAGAGTAGCTGGCGCCAAGTCAGACTCCAAGCCGGTCACAAGTGGTGTCCCACAGGGCTCAGTCCTTGGCCCCCTGTTGTTCGGCATCTACTTCTCAGAAGTACAGGCTAACATAGGAGGACTTTGGCTGACAAAGTTTGCAGATGACTGCAAACTGGGAGCCATAGTGGAAAGTACATCGGACACAGATATCCTTCAGAGGGGTCTCATGGAAACTGATAGCTGGTGCCAGAGCCATGGGCTGAAGTTAAATGCCAAAAAATGTATAGTCATACCCTTCGGGAAAAACAAGGTAACCCCAAGCTACCATATAGGTGGCAATCCACTAAGCACAGAAGAGGTTATCAGGGACCTGGGGACCCAGGTTGACAGTGGCCTTTCTTTTGACACTCACATTGCTAAAGTGGTTAGAAAAACCTTCTACATTGCCCACCTGATCATGAAGGGATTCACATCCAGATCAAGTGAGGTCATTGTTCCCCTGTACTCTTCACTTATCAGACCAATGATCGAGTACAATGCCCCATTTGGGATGTATCTCACCCGACACCTGCAGCAATTGTAGAGACCCCAAAAGTTCCTCACCAAAAGGATAAAGGGACTCCAAAATCTGTCATATGCTGCCAGACTGAAGAAACTCCAGCTCTATTCAGTCGCATACCATCTGCTCAGAGGTGACCTGTGCCTGACATACAAGGCCATGTCCAACCCGGAATTAATGGACATGCTCCACCTCAAAAAATCCAAATCTACCAAATCCACTAGAGCAAGCGACTTAAACCTTAGCATGGATATAAATAGGACATGCTGGAGGGATAGATTTGTCACCCAGAGACTCCCTATGTTGTGGAATAAAATCCCGGTCCATGTGAGGCAGAGCACCTCGCTGGCTCTGTTCAAGAGAAATCTTGATCGGTGGATGGGAGATCGTAGGTTTACCCCGGGAATCATCTCTGTGTCACTGCTGGACAGAGGTACAACAAACTAATGGGCACAGTATTTTTTAACATAAGGGGTGGCATAAGCCACAAAAACTCTGGGCTAGGCTTATAAATGCCTTAGGGCAGATAGCCTAGTATAAACCTATGAACCTATGAACCTATGAATACAAAACCTATTATTCTAGCAACTTTCTAGGTATATAAGGGCAGTGTCTGTTTCTGACTTGAGTGGTTGTGAGTGTTTGTGTGTATGCATGCATGTGTGTAGGGGTGTTTTTCTGTTCACTTCAGATTGTTTTCAATAGCTGGGCAGATCAATGTGATATAAAGTGTTCCCTGGTCTCATGGAGGAGACCTGCCCTTTACATATTTTAGGACTGCTGACCCAAATGAGGTGCTTTACTACTAATACAGACTAATTGATTTTCATGCCAAATTATGGTTATATGTTGTACTAATATATCTGGAAATAAATTGATCAAGAGTTCACATGGAACATCATGGTATCAAATGAAAGCTTACATAATACTGTAAAATCTGTTGATAATACCTTGTGTCTAACTAGCACCAGTCTGCATATATTTATATTTCACTATCTACATGCAAATTTGCATAAATATATTTATGCAAATTAGTCAGGAACTGAACTGTCCATGTAGCCTATCAGATGGGGTTCTAAGATGTTACTAAGTCAGTGTGTAGGTCAAGAATGACTTCTGATCTAAATGAGCTGGTAAGTAAGAAAATGTGGTTTTATTTTTATGCCATACGAAAAAGAAAACAATATTTATAGTTATGTTAATAACTTGATTAATAAGGAGTTCATGGTACTTTATGGTGCCAGTTAAAAGATTAATTAATACTAGAAAATCGTTAAAGAGAACTACTATCTAACTACTACCACTCTGCAGATATTAGTTATATATATATATATATATATATATATATATATATATATATATATATATATATACATACTTGGGATCAATAGTTCAGAGTAATGGTGATTGTGGAAGAGAGGTGAAGAGGAGAGTATAGTTAGGATGGAGTGGGTGGAGAAGAGTGTCAGGAGTGATTTGTGACTGACAAGTACCAGTAAGAGTGAAAGGGAAGGTCTACAAGAGGGTAGTGAGACCAGCTATGTTATATGGGTTGGAGACAGTGGCATTGACAAAAAGGCAGGAGTTAGAGCTGGATGTGGCAGAGTTAAAGATGTTAAGATTTGCACTGGGTGTGACAAGGGTGGACAGGATTAGGAATAAGTATATTAGAGGGTCAGCCCAGGTTGGAAGGTTTGGAGACAAAGCCAGAGAGGCAAGATTACATTGGTTTGGACATGTGCTGAGGAGGGATGCTGAGTATATTGGGAAAAAGTTGCTAAGGATGAAGCTACCAGGTAACAGGAAAAGAGGAAGGCCTAAGATAAGGTTTATGGATGTGGTGAGGGAGGACATGCAGGTGGTTGGTGTGACAGAGCAGGATGCAGAGGACAGGAAGAAATGGAAGCAGATGATCCACTCTGGTGACCCCTAACGGGAACAGCCGAAAGAAGATGATATATATATATATATATATATATATGTTTATGCAAATTTTCATACATTACGTAAATATCTCGGGCAATGTTCATATAGTAGCCTGGTGGAATAGCATTTTACAGAGTAGTTTCACACACAGGTCAGGACTGTTTGCTGTCCTCAATACAGTGGTCAGTTAGCAAGAAAGTGTGATTTTTTTTTTTTTTTTTTTTAATGCCAGATTATGAATGCTAATGTCTACCATTGTAAGGAAAGCTTTCCATGTAGCTCACTTGATTAGTAAAGGCATCTCTTCTAGAGCAAAATAAATTATAATTCCCCTATACTCGGGACTTATCCAGCCCATGATTGAGTATAATGCCCCATTCGGTATGTACCGTACTAAACATCTACAGCAACTGGAGAGACCTTAGAGGTTTCTAACAAAGAAGATCAAGGGCCTTCAGCATGTGCCTTACACGGACTGACTAAAATCCCTATCACTATACGCCATATCATATAGACTTCTTACGGTAGACGTATGCCTGGTCTATAGAGCAACCCAAGACCCAAACCTAATGAACTTACTTCATATCCAAAAATCAAATGGGTCTAGGGCTATCCGTTTCAGGGACTTAAATATGACCTGCGACTTAAATAGGACATACTGGAGGGACAGATTTATCCCCAGTGTCTACCACATCTTTGGAATAGGCTATCAATTCATGTGAAACAGAGCACCTCTATAACATTGTTCAAGAGGAACCTGGATGAGTGGATTGGGCACTAAATTCTTACCACGGATAGCTCTCCTGGACATTGGGAGTCATCACTAAATACAATCTTGGGTACTGACTAGTATCTCTACGGTATTACATTGGATTGAAATGACTAGACTTAAAATGACCTCAGGGTCGATAGCCTAGTAATCTCCTATGATTCTATGATCCTATGAATAATTCAACCCAGATGTTTTATATATGGTATTCCATAATATCAAATGAAAGCTTGCATGATATTGGATTTTTTTTACTGAGAAATGTCTGTGTAATACCAACTTGCAGATATGTTTACTTACTTAACAATAAGATATACAGGAAGTAACCTACTTAAGCCAAATCCCAGTTATCAAAGGTCACAGGCAAATATATAAAACATAAAACATCATGATAGAGACATGGATGTCAAGAAATTCACACTAAAAACAGAGAGAAGAGAAGCTAAAGAGATGACTCTTGACAACCATGTTGAGAACCCACAATATCAGGCACCCAATCCTATCTCTTTGTGGTATACAGAGCTTTACATGCATCATGTATACCAGTTACAGAAAAATAAAGGTATAGGAGTGGAAAGTATGTGACAGATTTGAAAGCTGTCAAACATTTAGTTGAGTGCTAGTCAGTGTCAGTGGTGCATCAGATATCACACTTATCTTTGGTGTCAAAATCTGTAAGTTATATTCCCAGACCAGGAAGATGGATTTTCAACACTGCAGTGCAAGATAAGGGGGATGCTGCTCTCCTGAGTGTGTTGTCCTTTGGATGAGATGTTAAACCAAAGTTTCATCTGCTTGAGTTGATGGTAGCTCAGGTGGCTATAAAAGATCTTACACCACCTACTGAAATGAGTATGGGTCCTTTATTTAGCACAACATAAAAAAACATTAAGTTACATATTTACAAAATGTGCATATTAGCAGGTGCATATATACAGATTTCCACAACCATGTTTTGATTTTTCACAATATACCTGCCAAAATTAATTCCACATTAAGCAACATTTCACTTACAGCCAGATTCAATAAAGCCTACATGGTCCATTTACTCCGTGTGCATGTAACTGAATGAAGCGCACATGGTGTGAAGAGCTGTGTATAGCCATACACACAAGACAAGCACCATGGCTTGCAAATTACAGTATAAGCAGCTGAATCATATGCTAATCAATGAATCCAAGATGGAGGAGCAATTCAACAAGCTACAAAGCAAACGTCTAGACTCAGTGGTCGTTTTTCCTGCAAATTCCAAAACCTACTGGAATACAGCCATGGAAAGCAGTCTACACAGAAGCAATGATAGGCACTGCTGTTGCTTTAATTCATCTGTATGCGCAACAGGCTGAAGTTTATGCTGCTGCTGCTACTAATAGACCAAGGCCAAGAAAGAGAAGAGTTTTCAAGCCCTAAGTAACTTATCACAACCTACATGATGCAGAAATTGTAGAGCATACAGGGCAGATAGACACACTACAGGAACTCTGCAACCTCTTGTATTTTTAACTTAGAGCCATGGCAAACTGACGGGAATCCATCCCATTGGAGACAAAGGTATGTGTAGCACTTAGTCTTAACTGCAGGTACTTTTCAGAGACCAACAGGGGACATGGTGGTGTCACAGGCATCAGTATCCAGAATCCTCCATCAATTCCTGAATGCTGTGCTCCAACATGCTAGTGACCACATGTATTTTCCCCATACTCCTGAGAATAGGGCCAGAAATATGCAGGAGTTCTAACTTGTGGCATACTACCCTGAAGTACTGGGTGCCACAGATTGCACACATGTAGAAATTAAGGCACCACCCGGGGAACAGGGAAGGCTCTATATTAATAGAAAGGACTTTCACTCTATTAACTGCCAAGTCATATGTAATACCAAGGGAATCATCTTGAATGTGTGTGCTGGCAATCCTGGCAGTTACCATGATTGATATAGCAGGTACACCTCCCAAATGTATCACATGTTCACTAAGGGGGGATATCCAACAAGGTCATTTACTGGGGGATGCAGGTTATACAGTAGAACTGTGGCTGATGACACCCATCAGAAATGAACACACACCTGCTGAAGAATGCCATAACCAGGCACGCACTCAAACCTGAAATATAGAGTGCATGTTTGGGCTTCTGAAGTCGTGGTTCCACTGCCTAGATAACTCTATGGGAGTCCTGCAGTACAATCCATGGACATGTACTGAAATGTTCACCATCTGTGCCATGTTACATGACATTATCCTTTGAAAGTGGCTTCAGCATGATCAACAACAGGAAGGAGCACACATCTCACCACCAATGGCAAGGTCACCACAGCCACATGCAGGTGAGGAGTCAGTGGGGGAAGCAGCAGCTGCTGTGGGTATAGGCAGATGCAGGCTCAATATGCCCTTGCACTGGCTAAGAGACAATGCATAGCACACTCACTCACTATCTAAGGGCCTAAATTTTTCCTCCTACACATATACAAATAGTAACATTAATGCCAGGCAACTCTCACAGCCTTTACCTCCCCATGTACAAAACTGCCCTTCATAGCCATCTCCTTTCTAACTGGATATGTAACTGCACTAATGCACCTACTATTACCTATGATGCTGTTACCTGACTTCTCTCTATATCAGTCTCAGCCTTGCTTCTAAGCTTTACAGGCAACCTAACTACCCTGTCTTGCACCTACACGATATAACCTCTCTAACCATTCTATCTCTTGCGCTATTG
Organism: Protopterus annectens; assembly: GCF_019279795.1. Taxonomy (NCBI): domain Eukaryota; kingdom Metazoa; phylum Chordata; order Ceratodontiformes; family Protopteridae; genus Protopterus; species Protopterus annectens. The sequence continues at coordinate 1,624,354,098 of NC_056733.1, read as the reverse complement.
TTGCAATTGTATTAACCAGTTTCCTTCTTGCTACTAACCTTAATCACCCTACCACTACTTTAAATTACCACTGTAAATCTGTATTCACTCTGCTTCTATTCCTATACTTCCCACAATTTATTTACTAGAGGCACACATTTTGTGCCATCTATCTACCTACTTTGGTGTATTATATTCATTCTTAAGTTGCTCCTATGGTTACTTTGAATTTCTTTTATTTTTTTGTGGATTATATAATTATACTTTGTAAATGTGTATGGAGACTCTGGTTTGTTTCTTTGCTTTTTGCTGTTCATATTATACTCTATAAACTTTTATTTTATATTGTTATATTGTTTTCTCTGCACTGGAACTTTTCTCCCCGGGTATCCACTGAAAATGGGCTTTTCATGGCCCAGTGGACTTTCCCGGTAAACAAATGGCAATAAATAAATAAATAAATAAATGTATTGGCTGTGTACTGCTTGCATCAGACAGAGTCGGCCCTGAACTAAAACTGCCTGGTGTGTATTGTGCAATAATATGAATGACTGGAATATCCTTGCATTTTGTTATTTGGTAGTGCAAGAAAGTAAAAGGTGGGAGATTTGTATAGAAATGACCTTAACATGTAACAACAGAGACTTATTTGACTTATATGTGTCCATTATTAAGCAGTAGGCCTCAGGCATCAAGGATTCACACAGTCATACCTCTCAAAAGTAGTGATGGTGACTGCATGCCCTCAGTTTAGCACCATACGATTGCACTGTAGAATCATTAAAGAGAGAAGTTAGAAAATAATGATACACATTGCAGCTTCAGACTTCACAACCCTCACAAGATCATTTCACAATAAAGATGGACAATTTTGATGCTATCAACTGTTTGATTTTCTAAGACCAATATAAGTCAAAGGTACAATTACCAGTCAACATCACAAATGCAGATATACTAAGCACTAAGTCAGCTATGCACCCTGAGCATCAGACACAAAGCTTATGTATCCCTGAATCCAAAAGATTCAAAACAAGGATATGGCACAGTTATAATCGCTTGCACAGAGTGTTGGGGGGGGGGGGGCAGGAAGCCTAGGGAGACACTAAAGGTCAGTGAGTGCATGAGTAAAAAGGAGAACCAGGCAGACATTTGGGCAAAGCAACAAATGGCCAGTGAGACAAAATGAGTTTTACGCTGCACTGCTAAACCATGTACCTTTTGTGTGTGTATCTGTAGAGGTCCTTCAAGTGAAATTGATGTGAATCATGTCTGCATGAACTCAGCCAAGCTCTGTGATAGCTCTACATCTTGGTATGTCAGACAGGTGTGAGCCATGCATGGTAGAGGTGTTAGTTCATCGTAGTCAGTCTGGCCATGAGAACTGGCTCTACCAGGAGTTGCACTGGCATGTCCATGTCCATAGTCAGATATACTGCTACTATCTGAATGTGACTGATGTCTGCTGGATGACCTCCCCTCAAGAGTATGCCCAGGACCTTGACCCCATGGCCTTCCATATCTGGGTGTGGACAGCTCACCCACTGAAAGAGCAATGGAAGCACTGCCACTGCATGATCAGGCATGGTCACATTGGCTAACAGCAGATAATGTGGCTGACCTACACCCATGAGGGTGCCATCCTCCTCCCAGCAGATATTCCATCACTGACACCGCTCATTCCAATGTGTCATTCATCTGATCCACTGAATTGGCAACATGCTGGAGGCAGTCACACATGTCAACCTGTGCCACAGCTACAACCCTAAGCATTTCTGTGGAGCACCTACAGGAACATGCCTGTCTCTCCATGATGGCCCTAAACATACACTGAGTGGCATGGGAAGAGACACCTGGATCAGGTGGAGGATGGACGGCAGGCTTCCTCTGAGCACCTGTAACAATCCTGATGCTGCAGTAGCCACACTTCCCTGATCAATGGTCTCACCCTCCACCTGTCCAATATCTGTAGATTCATTGGAATGGGTAGGTGTAGGACTACTGGCTGTGTCCATGGAATTTCAGGGGATGGCTGTATGTCAACCTCAGTGTCAGACTCTACCTCTGCAGCCCTCAGCTGTGCCTCTGTTTGGCCACCATCATCATCAGAGTTTGTTGAAATTATCAGAGTTTGTTGAAATCGGGTGGCAGACGTCCCACACTTCCACTGTCAGGATCACCTGTGATAATAAGCAACAAGCACAGGAAAAATTAATATCTAAACTTCTATGCTCCAATATATGCTAACAAAATAACAGTGCTGTCACTATTAGACAGTACATCAATGCACACAACAGTCCCGACATCAAAATCACACACTAAAATATTTGTTTGACTTGCTCATCAGTACAGACATACAAATGTTTGGCTTACCATGTGCAGAATATGGTATCCTATGCATGCCAGATGGTCCTGGAAGAAGTTAAGTAATCATCACAATTAACAGTAACAGAGGGGTAATACTTTTCACCTTTATATATCCAAACTATATTTTCAACAGAAACTTGGATGACAGCTCCAACCTAAGCTAATCAATCAGAATGTGTTAATTGTAGTAATATTCAATCCCTCCCAAAAAAAAAATTCTTGTGAAACAGAAGTAATGTATTGATTTAAATTGTTTGGCTATACAGCATTATTCAACAATTGAGATACAAAAGCATACCTGGAAGCTCCTCCTGGGACATGCTTGCTGTCCCTGAAACAGCAGCACCAATGTTAAGGACATGCTGTCTGGATCCATGACAGTGGGCAGGAACTGTTCATTTGCTGTTAGTGGTGACTCTGTAGCAGGACCCCCCCCTCCACAATACCCGTTAGATCAAGGCCCACTGCAGCTAGTCTCTTATAGGTTCATAGGTTCATATGTTGGTACTAGGCTATCAGCCCTAGGGCCTATACAGGCCTAGCCATAACAATTCCCTGGCTATTTCTTCCCACACTATTTACTTCCCTGGACCCCTGTCTAGCAGGGCAACTGACATGATCCCCGGGGTGAATTTCCTTTCTCCCATCCAATCATCAAGGTTCCTTTTGAAGAGGGCCAGAGAGGCACTCTGCTTAACATGTATGGGCAATCTATTCCAGAGTCTGGGGAGTCTCTGGGTCAGGAACCTATCCCTCCAGCATGTTTTGTTTATTGTGATGACAAGGTTTAGATCCCTGGAGCGTGTGGCTCTGAGTGACTGGGATTTCTTTAAGTGTAGCATGTCCAACAGCTCTGGGTTTGACTTGGCCTTGTATGTTAAGCAGAGATCACCTCTGAGTAGACTATATGTGACAGAGTATAGCTGGAGTTTTTTAAGGCAGTCAGCATAGGGCATCTGCTTTAGGCCTGTGATTCTTTTAGTGAGGTATTTCTGCGGCCTTTCCAGTTGTTGCAGATGTCTTGAGAGGTACATACCAAACGGGGTGTTGTATTCTATAATGGGTCTAATGAGGGATGAGTACAGTGGGACAATGACCTCCTTTTTTCTGGATGAAAAGCCCTTAGTAATGAGGTGTGCCACATAGAAGGGTTTCCTGACGGTTGTGGCAATGTGGTTATCGCAGGTGAGACCACTGTCCACCTGTGTCCCTAAGTCTCTTATCACACTTTCGGTGTTTAGTGTACTGCCACCTATATGGTAATTCATGGATACATGTTTTTTCCCAAAGGGGATAACTATACATTTCTTGGCATTGAGCTTGAGCCCATGGCTCTGGCACCAAACATCTGTTTCTGTAAGGCCCTTTTGTAGAGTATCCACATCATTTGGGGATTCAATAATGGCTCCCAATTTGCAGTCATCTGTGAACTTTTTTAGCCAGAGTCCCTTAGTGTTGGCCTGTACTTCAGAGAAATAGATGCCAAACAAGAACGGTCCCAGGACTGAACCCTGAGGTACTCCACCTGTCACTTGTCTGGAGCTGGATTTCGAGTCGGCTACTTTTACAGTGTGGGTTCTTTCAGTAAGCCAGTTAGCAACCCATTGGGTGACGTAGGGATTAATGCCCAGTTTAGTAAGTTTATCTATGATTCCAGAGTGGGGGATGGTGTCAAAGGCCTTGGCAAGGTCTAGATAGGATGTGTGGACCACCTTACCCTTGTCCATGGCTCTGGAGACTGATTCGAAGAAGTCAATCAGGTTCAGGAGACAAGATCAGCCCTTCACAAACCCAAACAGGGTGGGGTCCAGTGTTTGAAGGTTGCCAATGTCTTTGTTTATAAGTTCCATGATAATACACTCCATGGCCTTGCAGATAAGGCTTGTCAGACTGATGGGACGGTAGTTTCCAGGATCCAAGGTGGATCACCCCTTGTGGAGTGGGATAACTGTAGCTGTGCACCACTCAGTGGGCACAAAACCTGAGGTGAGGCTATGATTAAACATGACACTTAGGTGAGGTGCCAGTTCATTTTGTAGTTCATGTAGTACACAGCCCGGGATGTCATCTGGTCCCATGGATGCTGTATTCTTAGCTTTGGAGAGTGCGTTTTTTACCTGTGTGGCCATTATTACCGGAATTTGGCAATCTTCCGGTATTGAGATGGGCCATTTAGGGGATGAGAGGGGGGTGAAGTTGGCACTGAATTGATCTGCCAGGATATTGGCAATATCCTTGGGATCAGTATATGTAATGCCATTCTGTTTTAGCTCAGAGGAGATCTGAGCATTGCCATTTAGATTCTTGACATAGTTATAGAATGCCTTGTGGTTGTCTTTGGAATCTTTTGCAATTTTATTTTCGTAACTAGCTTTGGAGGATTTTATGAGGGATCTCAGTTTCTTACTGAGGCTTTTAAGGGAGTTTTTTGCATCCTGGGATTTTCCTCTTTTCTGCAACAGTTTCTTCCTTTTGTTGTAAAGTTTGTTTATGGCAGGGGACCACCAGATTGGCTTCCTTTTTTGGATGAGAGCACCTTGGTTCTATTTGGGATGGCACGATTCATGCATGAGTGGATGTGGTCGTACAGTGCCTTAGTGTAGGATTCAGCAGTTGAACTTTTAGTTCCCATCTGCATGGGTGTCATGAAGTTTGTCACTTTTGACTTGAGTTGTATGAAGTTAGCATCTTCCGTGCAGATGAGATCATGTCAGTGGCCCTATGGAACACCTGGTCATATGTCCTGCTGTGACCACCCACTGCATTAACATCTGCAATGATCTGCTGCAAAATCTGCATTCTGAGTGATGTATCTCTGTGACCCCCTTCAAGTAGGAAGGCACCATGTTGCCTAAAAACATCAACAATGACCTGATTCTCAAGGCCAGAGAAGAGAGGGTTTTGGGGATTGAGATGTCTAGGTAGCATAGTCCTAGGTCTCCTAAAAGACAGCAGAAGGATAATACACATACGTATCACATAACTACAAAATAACTGCTCCCAGACAAAATAGAAATGGTAGCCCACTGGAGAAACTAAAGTAGTCTAGAGATTTAAAATATGAAAAACAAGCTGGATGCAAAAAAGGAGAGTAACAATAGCAACATGTCCTTGTTTGTGCCATAACAAAAATGCAGCTCTGCTCCCCCAAAAAGAACATGCAAATGACACATTTTGCTAACAAACCATCTTTGAAATGCTAAAAGAACAGGCCCTGAAACATGTCTACAGATTTAACACAGAACATTCCACGTTAAGGTATTGCCAATCATGTATACCTGTGAAATGCTGTGACAAACATGCCCATGCCCTCAGTACACTTCTAAGTAATGCATACAGATAAACGTGTAAAAGTCTTTGCTAATCAATATATATATATATATATATTAAACTGTTATACAGATTTATCTTAATTACATTTCAACATATGCAGTATGTAGCTGACAAAATGCAAGCATACCTTCTCAAGTTCAATAATCCTCTATGCAGATATATCCCAAAGAAATAGCCTCATTTCTGTGTTCTCCACATAAACAAGTCTTCTCATCTTCAGATTCCCTGGCTACATAGTCGAGTTTTTATGGTGTATATTCATGGCAGTCAGCAGAGTGAAGATGCAAATCAGTTGTGAAATTATTAGACTTGCTTAATCCCAAATACCTGGCTCTGTGTACCAGATGTAAACATAGTGCAGGCACTCCCTCAGTGTTTGTTTTTAATGGATTGCAATTGTGAATAATTACTAGTTGGGAGAAGGAAAATACAACAGCAATGCAGGCTGCCCTATATCCAATGGGTTTGTTAGGTTAGACTTACAAAGTGTTAGATGCAATTTTGTCAGGGTTGGAAATGTAAGTAAGCAGCACACAATTCACCGGATTTGTACACAACATCCAACCTCCCCTTCATTTGGTGGCAACTGCATATTATATTATTGCCATGTAACATCCTCACACATATTAAGGACAATGATATAGAATGTCTTACAGACTGCATGTCTCAGGTTAAGAGTCAGATAAGAGAACACGCAGAGAGTTAAGACAGAGTTATATATTTGCAAGCAATACTCATAACTGGTTGTGTGATAACAGTGCACTACATCCAGAAATAATAACTGTACAAATAATAGTTGTATGGTTCCATATTACTGTAGGTGATGTTGCAACTGGTAGTAAGCAGAATGATTTCAGTTCCTTGCTGCAAAGCTGCTTGTATGGTAAAGAGGCCTAAGGCACCCTTTCTGTGTTTTGAAGGTTCATTGGAGTGAGAGTTCAAATCCAGACCTATGTAGAAATATATCGTGTACTAACATTTTCTACTGTGTATGGCATACATTGCTTTTCCTCATTTCAACTACTTGTCCCCTGTTTTTCTTTTTTTTGGGGGGGGGGCGGTGTTAGCACAAACATAGGAAACAGAGAAAATAAATGTCAGGTTTGGCTGTGCTTATCACTTTTGTGAGAAGCATGGCAGTGCACAAAATGGAGTAGTGGTCCACCCAGGAGGCAGACAGAACACCTGCAAACAGGACAACTGAAAAAAGGGCAAAGATCAAAAACAATACATTGTTGCAATTTCTGTATTTCATCGCACAGCTGTGTTTAGCAGTGTTGGTTAGCATAGTTCCTCAGCAGCTGCAGGCATCAAACTCTGCAGACAGGACTCAGACAGCCAATAACTGTAACCAGATGCATTCAATTATGTTGCTCACCACGTAAACACACTAATCGGCATTGCCAGCAGTTGACACAGAGACCTTAAGAATAATTAGGAAATTAGGGAATGCCATGTAACTAGTCCTGTGGCAGTAGGTGTAAGTGTAGGGCTAGAGTACAGATAGTCTTGGATTCTTGTACAGGGTGTGCAACCTGTTGTGACAGTGCAGTTTATAGCAATGAGCAGAAAAATAGACAAGTGTTATTTCAACATTCTTATGGTAACAGGTGTAAGTGTAGGACTGCCATACACGTGGTCCTTGGATCTAATACAGGATATTTCACACAAATTTACTGTTGCTCCATTTCCCATTATATTCACTGTTACTGATAGCACTTTGGATAGTGGAGCTGATATGAATTATATATATGAGGGACAAGACACCATTATTGTGTTTTCAAATGCATGACTGAGGGTATACTGTCTACTATATTTCTGTAAGTATAATTCTGCTGTCTGGACTTACATGGCCTTCACAATTACATAAGATACATGTACAACTAGATCTATATATTATAACCTTGTCAGATCACACACATACATGTGTAACACCTCAGACTGCCACCTATATTTATCCTGATTATGTTTGAGCAACACTTCTTCTGTGGCAAAGATGGAAAATCAATGCTGTGGAAGAAACTGTTTGTCCCTTATGCTTAGGTTTGAATCCCACACTGTAAAAATCAATTTTATCAGTGTATAAAGGCAAAAACAAATGTGTTAGATCATTACATTTATGTCCCCAGTGCATGTCTGAAAACCTGACTCACCTAACAATTAACTTAAAATTTCCAATATCTGTTTCCAGGCTACATCAGTAGACATTCCTCAAAGTAAGGTCATCTGTCAGATTAACTTTCCAATTTAAAATATTTCTTTCCTCTCTGCTTGACACTGCTCTTCTCCACTTAACATCATACAAACACAGTTGGCATTGTTGCTCGGGTTTGCACACTACCAGTTAACATGATAACTGGACATGGCAGGAATGCATTATTTTACATTACTCTAGTTCATCTGTTACACATGGTTGGTATTGGAGAGGAAGGTGCTGAGTTTAGGGCCCAAAGGTGGGGTGTCCAAGATATTTATTGGACTCCTGGTAAAGCACCACGGCCAAAGACTTCTGCAAGTGGGACTATTGTGGCTCCCAGTACAAGTCTGAGGTGTGGAATAGTTTGGCCCAGGCTGTATCTAGTGCCACTGGTATCACATGCACTGGAGACCAATGTAGGCATAATTTCATTGACCTAAATAGGAGAAAAAGGAATACTCTTAACTGTTGGTTGGATGAGTTTCAGACTGCGGACATCACACAGCTGTGTAAGTATGACAATAAGAGTACTTGTAAGACAGCTAAATATAGGAAACATTGTTATGCATAATGCTCTTCTGTTATTTTCTGTTCTTTCCCCAACTCCCAGCAAATGTAAATTCAATTGGCAGGCTCATGTTGCTCAATTGGAGAGATTGAGGGAAGCAAGTAATTTGTATGCAGCAGAAGAGAAGTGCTATTCTAGCTTTAAAAGTTAAAGATAGCTTTTTTGGTCTTTTATGCCGTTGAATTAAATTGAGTATGCATATCCCAACTGTAAAAGCAAGTATGCATGCATTAGTCTGTAGCACAAACTAATTGTAAGAGTCCAATATTAGACTGCAGTCAGAGATTGTGGGTTCAAATATCATGATTCCCAACTATACAACACTGTTATTTCTTCAATAATATTTGCATTAAATTAAAAAACTCTATGCCAGTGGCACAAATGTCCTGCTATAAACTGTAATTCTGTATAACTGGAACACTCATATGTGCAATATATGCACATTTCAAGGATTACTTTCAGCAATCTGTGCTATAGTGTGTATCTATTAGAGCGTATACTTAAATATCATACTTAAGATAAAAGAGTTGTATAATTCTGTTACTGCATTATATGTCACACATGATGGTACTAATTTTATCTCTTTTTTTTTCTCTCTCAACCCAACACTTATCTACATGAGGGTGCTAATTTTATCTCTTTTTTTCTCTCAACCCAACACTTATCTCAGTTTTTTTTTAATTTTCTATTATGTGTCATCAAAATGTTTCCATGTCATCCATGTGTACCTCATCACTAAATGCTACACAGCACCGTGACGTAGGTCAGCCCCAGTGGAGCCGCCTGCCCCTGCTCCACTGGCTCCAGCACCAATGTCCAGCACATCTGGGAGCCTACCTGGCAGCATTGCCTCTGCACTACCTCTGCCATCAAGTAGTACTCTCCTGGAAGCTAGTTCAGTGGTACTGTCCAGGAGCAGTGAGGGGGTGGTAATTTCATCACCCACAGGGAGATGCAAGGGATGGTGTGCAGGGTCATACATTGCACCATTGGTGTATGCTTACACCAGATAGAGAGGCTAGTTCCCCTCATGGTCCATAGGAGGATAAGATGATGTCAAGCACTCCAGCTGCCAGTGGATTAAGGGGACAGTGATGATAGTCCAGTGGGTGAGGACTCGATTCTCACTCTCCAACCTTGATGTTCATGAGCCTGCGTTGTTCTCTCCCTCCTCCCTATCATGGTGTCCCCCAACCTTTTGTGTCCATCACCGTCCCTGTCTCTTGTCTTGTTTGTTTGCATTTGCTTCCTCGCCTACTCAACTTACCTGACTCAGACATGCATACATCCCTTACCCAAACAGTCATTTCTTACTGAATAAAAACAAAAAATAAATGGGCACCTATCCCATGAAAATAAATAAATAAATAAATAAAAATAAAAAAATTGTCCCGTACATAGCACTCCATTTGGGACATGTCTCTTCTTGACACACTTGATTTGGTCCAATTCACTATACAACATGATTATGTTGTTGTCACCTCTCTCTCTGGAAGTGACAGTCCAAATTCAGCTAATATTCTGCACATATGATCAGTTTTAACTGTTGAAGACATGGATACCTATAGTTCTTTCCTACCTCCCTCCTGCACATTCCTGTATTGCTTTCCCTTTGTTCTCTCCCTGCTTGCTCCCCATTTCATTACTTTCCTAATTACCCCATTTTAAGATCTATAATCTGGTCAAAAAGTAAAATCACACACAACATACATAAGTAGCAGAAAAAGCAATGGAAACTGTCACTTTTTGGCCCTTATGTTTGTGTAGAGTTTTTCAACACACACCAATGTGCAGCAAAGGTGAGTGGATGTATAATGCTGTGGTTATCTCTGCGCAATGCCTCTTAACTTTGCAGTGCTATGTGAGCACACACAGAAACACATGTGCTATAAAGAATACATGTCATTGCATTATCACTGTTTATTTAAAAGTCTTTAAAATTATTAGATAAACCTGGATTCAAACCCAGTATTATCTTGGCTGAAAAAGAAATGGGTCAATGCATTTACACCTGTTGCCAGAGAGTCAGCTAAACAGCAGGTGTGTTTCATAGACTGAATACTAACACTTAGACTTTAGCAATGCGGTTGGCTTTTGCGTGCTGTGTAACTATGCGCACACATGGAAAGTATTAGAAATGTGTATCTTGCATGTGCAAACACTTTGCCAACCATCTCATAAACCCACTGCTCATTGTGCTATGGAAAAGTAAATATTATGTATTGCTGCTGTTTACTGTCCATTTCTTGTCTGTGACATAAATTACATGTGAAAACATAACAAACTAAAGGCCCTATCTAACAATATGTTACATATTTGCAATACAGCCATGTGTTGCCTCCCCCCAAGCACTGCAACCCTAGTGTCTCAGTAGGTTTTTCACACATATATCACCTACACTACAGAAATTAATATCAGATGTGTGAAATGAAATGCATCTCAATCTGTTAATAAGCAGAACTAAAACTATTGATCCATAAGCCTAAAAAGCATTATCTGCAAGGTGAGGGAAGGGATCAGCATGGACCTTATCCATGGGGACATAGGTGACCTTCAACACACTTGATCTGACCCATGATAGTTTTGTCAAAGGTAGGTCTTGCTTATTAAACCTACTGGACTTCTTTGATAATGACCCAAAGACCTGGATGAGGGACAACAGGACATACCACTATGTTGATTTATCTAAGGCCTTTAACACTATTTCTCATTCAGGTATCATAGAGAAACTTCCCCATCTGGGATTGACCCGGGATAGCCAACTTGCTCACCAACAGAATGCACATTGCCAAACTTGGGTACTGCACCTCCACCACTAGACCACTTACCAGTGGAATACCAGAAGGATTTGTACTTGGCCCTCAACTGTGAAATTATTTCTCTGAAGTCCAGCCAAATCTAGATGGCCTGTGGCTTACCAAGTTTGTAGATGACTGCCAATAGGATGCATTCATGTAGAGTCCCCCAGCTATGTTAACATATTACAGAAGGGGCTGATACAGACAAATGATTGGTGTCAAACTCACTGACTGAACCTTAAAGCAAAAAGTGCCTCATTGTTCCCTTTGGCACTGAAGTATCCCTGCTAATTATGATATACATAGCAGCCCTCTGAGTTCAAACACAGTGTTGTGAGACTTGGGAACACATGTTGATAGCAATCTACACTTCAATCACTATTAGTTCATAGTGGTGAGACATATATTCTACATTGCACACCTCATAAATAAGGTCATCACATCCAAGACCAGGGAAGCCATAGTTCTGCTGTACTCTACCCTTATCAGACCACTAATTGAGTACAATTCTCCCTTCTGTCTGTCCCTCACCAGACACCTGCATCAACAAGAGCAAGCACAGAGGTTTGTGACTGAGAGAATCCAGGGCCTCTAAAACATGACAAACATGGACATATTGTATTCATTATCATGCAGGCTGATGAGAGGCAATCTATGCCTGGTCTACAATGCAGTCTCATACCTTTCCCTAAAGGAAATGCTGGACATCTGCAAATCAAATGGGGAAAGAATAACTTGCTCCAGGTATCTTAACCTAGCCTGTGACATAAACAGAACATGCTGGGAAGACAGATATATGTCCCAGCAATTGCCACTCCTCTGTAATAGGCTCCCATTGCATATGAAGCAGTGATCCTCAAAGACCCTAATCAAGTGCAACCTTGACAACTGGATGGGTGATAGTAAATTCACTCATGCAGTGGCACCTATGTCCTTCATGGACAAGGCCAGCAAGTGCTGATCACAAAATTGCTCTGCTAACAATGACCACCTACTATGATCAATAAGGGTACTTGTATTTTTACAAGGTTAGGCTTGTAAAGCCCCTAGGGCCATTAGGCTATTAGCCTCCTATAAACCTATGAAGGTAGGTCTCCCAACATCTTCTCTCCAACATGCCCTGCTGATGTCATCCACTATATGTTGCCCTGCAGTTTTGTAGAAGTCAGGCTTGTGCCATAGCTCTTGCATAAAGTACTGAGTTCTGTAGTCTGTATACTTAGATAGGTAGGAGTTTTGTTCTCACTGCAGTCAACTGTGTGTATCCTATAGTTAATGCTCCAATCCCATGATTGACAGCATTTTGAAACTTGCACAAACCTACACATCCATTTCATGCAGGCCTCCCGAACATCTTCTCTCCAACATGCCCTGCTGATGTCATCCACTGTAAGTTGACCTGCAGTCTTGTAGAAGTCAGGCTTTTGTCATGGCCCTTGCGTAAAGTACTGAGTTCTGTAGTCTGTCGACTAAGATAGGAGTTCTGTTCTCACTACAGTCAACTTGGTGTGTGTGTGTGTGTGTGTGTGTGTGTGTGTGTGTGTGTGTGTGTGTGTGTGTGTGTGTGTGCGTGCATCTGTGTGTTTGTGCTTTTGCTTCACATTACAGAGACCCTTTTACACCAGCATGTGGGACACTGTTATTACCATATTGTCCTTCCTCAAGAGACACTTCTGATATCATCAGTTATAAAGTGTTGTCTGAGACATTCCGTCAGACTTGAGCTGTAGCATTTGACTTAAATACAAAGTTCTGTAGTCTGTCTACTTAGACAGGTAGGGGCTCTATTCTCACTGCAGTCAACTGTGTGTGTGTGTTTGTGTGTGTGTGTCTGTGCTCTTTCTTGATGTCATCAGCTATAAAGTCTGAGAAACTCCAAGTCAGTCTTCAGCTGTGGCACTTGCCTTAAATACAAGGTGCTGTAGTCTGTGTATTTAGATAGGTAGGGGTTATATTTTCACTGCAGTCAACTGGGCAAGTGTTTGGGCACTTGGTTGACATTAGAGAGAGACGTTTACACTAGCATGCGGGACCCTGTTATTACCATATTCTCCTCAACAGACACTGCTGACGTCATCAACTATATCTAATTTGTGGATTTGCCATTATCCCCACTAGGACAGGGTCAGAGACTGGCCTTGAGGCCAGGCAGAAGCCACCTCATCCTATATGATACAAATTACAGTGGCATGGCTTTCAATCTATCCACATACATCATGGCATTGTTTGTAAGCCCTGTCTTTTGTTGGTGAAAAAACCCTGCGGTCTCTCCACCTGCTGCATGTGTCTGGTGAGGTACAAGCAAATGAGGACATTATACTCTATTAGTGTTCTGATGAGGTTCAAGTACAGTGCTGCCATATAATCCAAAGATCTGAATATGATGGCATGACTTATGATGTGCACAACATAGGTTTTCATTACCAGTGTGAACACTTGGTGGTCAAAGTTCAGATTGCTCTCTACATGTGTTCCCAGTGCTTGCATCACTGGGTTTCAGTATAGCAGGACTGTTGTCAGTGCTGTAATTTGCATGGAATTCCACTTTTCAGAAGGACAAAATAAAGACACATTTCTGCACTTCTTTGTTGACCATGTGGCTTTGTCATCATTTATTTGTCTGTGTTAGCCCCTCCTGTAGTATGTTAACACCATAGGTGGACTCAATGATTGCACCCAGTATGCAAGAATCAGCAATTGTGGTAAGCCAAAAACAATATACTTTAGCCTGAATGGTTGAGAAATAGATTCCAAACAGTAAAGGGCCAGGCACAGATCCCTGGGGTACACCGATGGTGACAGATCTACTGGTACAGGTTGATTCCCCAACTTTCACATTATGTGTTCTGTCAGTGAGCCAATTGGTAACCAATCTAGTGACATGAGGTTTAATCTCTAGTTGGGAGACTTTCTCAATGATCTCTGCATGGGAGATTGTGCCCAAACCCTATGCCAGTTGAGGATAGCAAGTATGCACCGTCTTATTTATATCCAGGCCTATCACACAGAATCAATGGGCTGTGGCAACATCACAGATCACCTGTTACATGACTCATCACATACATATTCCTGACACGATTTAATACACACTTCAGCACACCCTCCATACAGACTATGTTGCTGTAGAAGGGCTTTTTCGGCATGCATCCATGTGAGTTGAGGGGGACAGCACCAACTGCATGCATGTATAGACACATCCTGATTCTCTAAATGGACAGTAGGGATATCCTGACTATGTGCAACAGAACTGTGTGAGTTATTAATGAAACATCATGTCTGTTACATCTGTTAGATGTCCACAAAGAGATCATCGATGGCATGCTTGATGACAACACTATCAACCTTTTGAACTTGACAAGGCCAAGGCATTTGACACAAATTCACACTGAGGTATTCACTCAGTACTGTCAGATATGGCTAGCCTATATCACCAAGTGGGTAGACCAGTGTATCACATACATGGCATCTAAATATGTGATATGTGTGAAGTGACCTATATCTCAGGCCCAGTGATCAGGTCCATACATCAGGGCTGTGCTAGGTCCTTTCCTGTCCATTATTTAAGTAATGGACATCACAGATGACATACACATCCTGTGTCCAAACAGCTGCCTGAAGGACTACAGATTGTGGGCAATCATTGACTCTAACTGTAATATTAGTATAATACAGACACTATCACCACACACCAAAGATTGCTGCCACAGCCATGACAACATTTGCATTGACAAGAAAGCATGGGGGGATTTGTTACATCGGGAAAACAAACATACAACACAAGTATAATGTGGACATCACACCCTATAATCAGACCAATAGGTGTGTGACCTGTGTTCTGGGGTAGATGGTAAGTGGAATATCCACCAGCATGTGGTCACAATGCTGACTACTCCCATGTATGTAACACAAGTACTGAGTATATGATGGACATCCACATTGGAAGACATATTGCCTACATTGCTCTCAGCCTTCATTACACCAGTAACTGAGTGCAATGCACCCTTCTTCATGTACCTCCCTACACATCTTCCATTGATGTGTAACTGAAGTGTAACACTTTTGTCACAGTGAGCTGTCACACATCCTACTGGCCATACCTATGTATTCTTTTTGTGGCATAAACATTACTGACTGATGGTCCAGAAACCCCATCAAGTTGTTATATCAGATGCATGTGTGGTACCTATTCTGGTGATGCACACAGTACATACATAGGTGTTTGACAACATTAATGGCAGGGATAACATTTGTTACTGTGTGGATTGTGCCATATATATATGTCATGCACACCAGTCATCTAGCCTGTATTGATCATAATGCCACATACAGGTATAGCAATGTCCCTCCTAACACCTCCAGCAGATGTTACGATGCTAGAACAGTGTGTGTTGTGTGTGTGTGATTACCCTCATAGAGTATGGACGTATCATAATATTTGGACAAATGTGTTTGTGTAGAATCATCTCTGATCACTGCTATGTCAGAGGCATGGGATTACTGGTGGTATTATTCTGATATTTTCCATGATTGTGGTTGCTTGTTTTAATGTTGTCCATGACCCTTTACCTGTGTCCCACTTGTTGGAGACCTGTGCTGAGATTACACTTGTATTCAGGCAAGTCAATTTGGACAGCTTCACAATATGCACCCTAACCCAATTGTATGTCACATCCCTGATAAATGCCCTCTGCATTTTTCATATAAGGATGCTTATCTCACACAGACATCTTCCCCATTGTTATGTCACCTTGTGAGAATGTCACATAATGCACATTTTAAGTGTGCAGTCCCTAATGGACCAGGTTGATATGTGATTGGTGTTGCTGCTACAACCGTCTTCCATTAACATGCCATCATTTGCTGTAGATTAGGTTGTTTCACCTGTCCTCTTTCCCTGTGTTCATTCCTACAATTCATCTCTGTGTCCCTATTCAATACACACACCTTCTTTTATACCACACATCATGCATATTTCTTTACTCAGCTGCCCATTCACTAACACACTCACTCTGTTATCTCGATATGCTCACAAACACACAATCCTTATTGTATTACCTATTCAATTATTTTTTATAACATTCCACTAAGCATCATGTCCTACTATGTCAAATGCATTGCTAGTATCACTTAATATAAGTTTCACATCCTCTGTTTTACTCCTAACATCATCCACACTTTCGCTCACAACCAGTGACAATGCTTGACATCCCTTCCATTTTATACCATGTATACTTTCTTCCATAATATCCATCATCCTTCGTTCCATTCCCCTCTGTATTGTTTTCATAAAAATTATAATCTGTGTTATTTAATGTAATGGGTCTTAATTTTTTTATTCATTCTTCTCATCTTTTTTTCCATATAAATTTTATATCCCACCAGAAAACTCTTCATAAACAAGCCCTTCCTTCAACCATGCATTCACTACATTTGTGATGTCCCCACTCTGGACCAGTAATCAAGAAGCCTGAATCCTCAAGTGACACTGGAGAGGAACATTAATTTGGAACACAAATGGATGCACTAAGTATTTCCAGATGCAGACCTCTCTGTATCAAGCACAAGAGTACACAGGGAACACAGTCAGCCCAGGGCCTGGATTTCTTTATATCTGTCTCCCTCCAGGGCCCAAATAAGGCTCCACACTAGCACAGCTATAGGGTTAAGTCCTCAGCGGAGTGTCAAGCCAAGTCCTCCAGTTCCCTCTCTGTGAAACCAGTGCTTCATGTCCCTTCTCCAAGTAGCACACACACACACACACACACACACACACACACACACACACACACACACACACACACACTGTAAGATTTGGTTTACATGCAAACACACACACACACACACACACACACACACACACACACACACACACACACACACACACACACACACACACACACCTGGGAAAGGCTGGCATAGATTTACCCACTGTGCCCTCATCTCCCCAGACTATAAGGTAGTGATCACTGCCACCAGACATTACAAAGCCAGCTACCTAAGGCTCTTGCAAGGGTACCCAAATGGTAATGTTGACCAAACAGTCAGGCTTCAGGAGTGGCCACAGTGTCACCAATAGATATACGTACTTAAAAAAGGTTAACATATTCTCTAAAGGACCAGCCATGATGAAAACTTTAAATACATTTAATAATAAATAATAAAAGAACATGACAATATGAACTATCTATTTACAGTAAACACCAGTTTCAATCACACAGTTTCAGAAAAACAATATTTAACTATTCTCACTATATTTTCCTGACTGATCTAAAGAATTAGTGTTCCTACTTACATAATAGAGCAAGGGAAGATGAACTAGGGGAGGGATCCTTCTATATCAGATTCCAAGAAACAGACTGCTCTGAGGCTTCTGTCTCACCTAATATGAAAACACTATTTCTGTACAAAATGACATCACATACATCTGATCATCTGACTTCTGGTTTCCATGCAACCCCCCCATTGCTAGAAACTGCCAGGATTTAGCACCTACATGTCAATAATACACACACAAGAGCACTGCTCAGATCTGGTTTAGCTTATGGAAATCATAAATCAATTACAAACTTCTACTCCTCCTACAGAGACTAACAAACCATGCTTCTTACAGTCATTCCATCTCTGGCATCATTCAAAAGTGTGAGATAACATGTTTATGGCCTCGGATCAGTATTAATTGCGTACTATTTTCCAAAGTTAGCTGGAGCTGAGCTTAACCTCTTCTCTTCCAGTATCATCTGTTAACATATATATTTAATTCAGTTACAATACAGTCAGGACACATTGTTGGTACATTTTTAACACAAGCAACTTTACAAATACATTTTTTCAACACAAGCATCTGTACAAATCAGTTTGATATTCAAATAGCATATAATTCTTTGCTAGATTCTGGCTAGTTGTGCTGACATATGTTACACATCCACTGCCCTACTTCTCTTGGCATAGCTGGCAATACTTCATTACTTCACAACATTTATAACATATTATTTTCCAGTCCATTAATTTTTTGTACATTCCATACCCTATACCATCTAGGTCTGATACTGAATCAGCATTTATTTTATTAAGTACTTCATCCAGTTCACTACTAGCAATTTCTCTTTCAAATTCTTCCTGGATTTTTCTTACTTTCCATTATCACTTATTTTCCATCTTTTTACTCTGTACATATTTTCTACATGCTGTACTACAATACTCATACTTTGTTCTTCTGTTCATTTTACTTATTATGCTATATCCTCCTTTACTGTTTTACCCAAATATGCAGAAACCTCCTTTGTTCTTTCTTATAAACAATATATCTGCCTAAACAGCAATGTCTTATTTTTTCTCAATTTCTTTTACAAATTTCTTTGTCCATATCATAATATTCTCTTGTATTCTGTAAATTCTCTAATACAGTTCTATAGATTTCCCATACTTCACTTTCTCTTCCTTTCTAACATCATTCTACTATTGAAAAACAACATCCTATCAGTCTTGCTTCTTTATTTCCTTTCAGTATTATCTCTATTTATTTCACTATAATTAACAATTCTTTCACCACTCTTCTTTTTAGATCATAAATCTCCTCTCGTGCTACTTCCAATAGTTTATCCATCCTTTTTTGTAGTATTTTCATAAATATTTTCTAGTCAGTATTCACTAATGTTATGGTCTTCATTTTTTTTATATTTTTTTCATAATTTTTCCATATACATATTTTATCACTCCACCACATAAGTCTTCTATTAAACCTTCCTTTATCCATTCATTTAATATATTTTTAAAACAAATGTCTCTTTCATCTGTATTTATTAATTTCCTTATAATAATCAACTTATATCATTTAATCCTAGTGATTCATTCTTACCTTCTTTGATCACCTTCTCTATTTCTCCTATTACATTTTTTTCTAAAAAAATCTTTAATTTTCAGATTTTTTTTTTACTTTTTATTCTTCTTACCCATCCATTTCCTGTTTTCATACATTTCATATACAAAACTTTCCACCACCTCCATAATGTCTTTTTGTTTGTATTTTATATTTACTTTGCCATCTAAGATAGCTTCCAGGCTTCCTTCTCTCATTTGTACTTTTTTCCCCCTAAATAAAGAGAACCTCATCTTTATTTCCTTTCATAAAAAATATTTTCCTATGTAACATAAATCCTGGAGTTAGAATATAAAGTAAGGGGGGGGGGCACAGACCCCCACATAGTTTGAGTATAAATTGTCTTTTGAAAAGAGTTATTTATTGGACTTGTAAGTATTCATGTCTATGATTAAAAATGTTTAAAATAGGTAGGTGGCTACACCCCCCACACTACCCAATGTGGGGGGTGGTGTGCCCTCCACCCCCCCTTACTTTATATTCTAACTCCAGGATTGCATTACAGTGGGGAAAAGGCCATATATAACTTTCAATTAAATGAGTTTCAGTGAAATGAGTTTTCAGTGAAGTGAGCTTTCAGTTAAGTGTGCTTAGGAAAGTGACTTTCAACATGCGTATTCAATGAAAAGTAGTAGACCCATATATTTATTTATATATATATATATATATATATATATATATATGTATGTATATGTATATATATATATATATATATATATATATGTATATGTATATATATATATATATATATATATATGTCATGTACTTTACCACAAGTAAAATAAAAAAAATAGTTTTAACTCATGCTCATCCATACATGAAGTCCTGTATTGCACATTTATTCTCTTTTTTTTAGTTGTATTCCCAACCTCTTAAATAGATTGTCTTTTTATAGTACTGCTGTATTTTTTCAGCCTCAGTCATAATTTTTCCAGAAAATTAAAGTTTTTATATGTCACAAAAAATTTCAGATCACAAATTAATAAATGCTCTTAGGTCTTTAATGTTAAATCCTAGAGGTAAAATAATACTATCCATAATGCCATACCTGTTCAGACTGCCATTACTTTAACTTTTTATTTTTATTTTATTTTTACCACTGGTTATCATCTCTGTGGCTGCTGAGAAACAACAACCATTTGTCCCCTCTCAATTCCTTCTTCCATTCTGCCGTGCCTTGCCACATTGGCATACATTCTTTTTTCTGCAACAAAAAATCCTTCTGCAGAGGTAAATGCTGAAAACTGACTACTCCACCAGTCAAGAATACCGCCATTGTTTTCCCTTCACCAGTAGTTGTTTGTGCTTTCAATCTCTCAGTTTCTTCTTGTAACAAAAAAAAAAAAAAAAACTCTTGCAGAGGAAAACCCTGAGAACTGGCTATTCCACCAGCTGAGAATATTTCCATTGTTTTTCTTCACCAGCAGTTGATTATTTTTTCTGATTTCTCAGTTACTTCTTCATGTAATGCACTTTCCACAATGCCACTCCATCTAGGATCTTCTTCTTCCTTTAGCTCTGCCAGCTTCATCAAATTTATAAACTAAAAAACGAAACAGTGCAAGTGAGGATACTTAGGACGATTCAAAATAAAATGGTTTATTAGAGTAAAGCGCTTTTCATTTGATTTAATAACACAAACTTCATCAGACAAATACTTACAAAGAGTGACTACTATATATACACTCAAAGACGTCAGCTTAAACAAGCAATTAAGCAGTGAAGCAGTATATTGCTGCTTAACATTTTAAAGAAGCAGAGCACGAAATAATATCAGTAACTGTAAAGTGATACAGGATCACTTATTACTTAAGCTGTTGTATCAGTAACCTCCCACATTTAATCAGAAAAATATTTAACTTCAAAAAATTAAAAACCTGTATGGGAAAGTAATATATTAATAATATTATAAACAATAAGGACAATAAAAGATAGTAAAACAGTAAAGCAATAAACACACAACCTTTACCTAAATCAGGTAAACTAAAAAATATATATAATATAAAACCAATGGAATTCATGCAATACTAAAAGACAAATTATCTTGACAAGCTCTTGATTTTCAGAATACTGCTTATAGAGCAGTTTTCATTGAGACCAGGGGCATTGTAGGCGTTAAGTCTGATCTGCCAAAGCAGTTCTAATTCTTCCAATTTAAGACCTGTTGGACCACCTCTTTTACTTGCAGTAATCTGTTCAATAACCATGAATTTAAATGAATGGTTAGGGAAGAGTGAGATGTGTTTTGCCAAAGCATTGTCATGTTTATTTTTTCTAATGGCATAAGTATGTTCATAAATACGATCACGGAGATGACGCTCCGTCTTGCCAATGTAAAATGCCAAACAACTTTGGCATTGAGCCAAGTAAACAATCATTTTGGAGTTACAATTTACTCTGTATTTCAGATTGTATATGTGGCCCTCTAATTTAAACCTGTTGGATTCCATGACATACTTGCAAAAGTTGCAGGATTGGCATTTATACATACCTACTACTCTACTTACAGGTTGCTTTTGCCATTCAAACAGTGCTTTGAGATTTTTTGCTCTCCTAAAAATCACTTTAGGTTGATTTCCAAGTCTCTGACACACACTGTGGTCAATTGTTAGTACTGCCCAATTTTTATGTAAAATCTCAAAGCAATCTTTACTATTTGTACTATAAGTTGTTATAAACGTTGAACTTTGAGTGTGAGAATCAGAAATGATTATAGGCCTTTGGAAAAGAGATAGATCTGAGCTAACATTAGTTTGTTGATCTGAGTAGGCCACATCTAAAATGGGTTTATAAATACGTCTAATCCGTTTTTGACTCACTTCTTCAACAATGTTACTGACCAAATTGTCAGGATAAACACAATGAAGAAACATGTTCTTAAGAAAGGAACATTCAAGAAGAAAAAAATATTATAAAAATTATCAAAAGTTATCAAGAAAGGCCCAAGAGTCCTTACATATGTGATTCTTGACTTAACATCAAGTACTTGGACTTCAGTATCAATTACAATTTTCTCACAGTTGACGTCAAAGATCTGTATACATGTATACCACATGATACAGCTTTGGAATGGGTCAGCCAATTTATGAGAATCAATGGTGGTGAAAACGGTGAGATATCCTTAGTCAGTGAATTACTAGTCTTGATTTTAGATAACAATTATTTTATGTTTGCCGATAATTTTTATCTACAACAAGTTGGTGTCGCTATGGGTTCCCCTTGTGGGGCGAGTGTAGCTAACACAGTAATGGCTAACTGGGAATACCTTTATGTTTTCAACAACTGTAGTTTTAAGGATAAATTCATTTACTACACCCGCTACCTAGACAATATCTTTATATTGTTAGATGGTGACACCACAACTAGTGATAAAGTAGTTGATTACTTTAACACGACCACTCAGTTTCTTCAGTTTACATTTACATTCAATACTACGTTCATTGCTTAT
Organism: Protopterus annectens; assembly: GCF_019279795.1. NCBI lineage: Eukaryota > Metazoa > Chordata > Ceratodontiformes > Protopteridae > Protopterus > Protopterus annectens. The sequence continues at coordinate 1,624,331,535 of NC_056733.1, read as the reverse complement.
TTGGATATTCAGCTGAAAAAGGATATTGAACTTCAGAGATTTACAGCTAGCATTCATAGAAAGAGCACTTATTCAAACTCTTTCTTACATTACACCAGTTGTCACCCCCACCACCGAAAGCGAACTGTAGTCAAGGGTCAACTTGTCAGAGCAGCTCGCATTGTCACTCTTGATGAAGATTTTCTTGTTAAATGTTCCTTTCTTAAGAACATGTTTCTTCATCGTGGTTATCCTGACAATTTGGACAGTAACATTGTTGAAGAAGTGACTCAAAAACGGATTAGACGTATTTATGAACCCATTTTAGATGTGGCCTACTCAGATCAACAAACTAATGTTAGCTCAGATCTATCTCTTTTCCAAAGGCCTATAATCATTTCTGATTCTCACACTCAAAGTTCAACATTTATAACAACTTATAGTACAAATAGTAAAGATTGCTTTGAGATTTTACATAAAAATTGGGCAGTATTAACAATTGACCACAGTGTGTGTCAGAGACTTGGAAATCAACCTAAAGTGATTTTTAGGAGAGCAAAAAATCTTAAAGCACTGTTTGAATGGCAAAAGCAACCTGTAAGTAGAGTAGTGGGTATGTATAAATGCCAATCTTGCAACTTTTGCAAGTATGTCATGGAATCCAACAGGTTTAAATTAGAGGTCCATATATACAATCTGAAATACAGAGTAAATTGTAACTCCAAAATGATTGTTTACTTGGCTCAATGCCAAAGTTGTTTGGCATTTTACATTGGCAAGACGGAGCGTCGTCTCCGTGATCGTATTTATTAACATACTTATGCCATTAGAAAAAACATGACAATGCTTTGGCAAAACACATTGCACTCTTCCCTGGCCATTCGTTTAAATTCATGGTTATTGATCAGATTACTGCAAGTAAAAGAGGTGGTCCAACAGGTCTTAAATTGGAAGAATTAGAACTGCTTTAGCAGATCAGACTTAACGCCTACAATTCCCCTGGTCTCAATGAAAACTGCTCTATAAGCAGTATTCTGAAAATCAAGAGCTTGTCAAAATAATTTGTCTTTTAGAATTTCATTAATTCCATTGGTTTTAGAATTATATATATTTTTTTAATTTACCTGATTTAGGTAAAGGTTGTGTGTTTATTGCTTTACTGTTTTACTATCTTTTATTGTCCTTATTGTTTATAATACTATTAATATATTACTTTCCCATACAGGTTTTTAATTTTTTGAAGTTAAATATTTTTCTGATTAAATGTGGGAGGTTACTGATACAACAGCTTAAGTAATAAGTGATCCTGTATCACTTTACAGTTACTGCTATTATTTCGTGCTCTGCTTCTTTAAAATGTTAAGCAGCAATATACTGCTTCACTGCTTAATTGCTTGTTTAAGCTGACGTCTTTGAGTGTATATATAATAGTCACTCTTTGTATTTGTCTAATGAAGTTTGTGTTATTAAATCAAACGAAAAGCGCTTTACTCTAATAAACCATTTTATTTTGAATCGTCCTAAGTATCGCTCACTTGCACTGTTTCATTTTTAGTTTATTAGCTTGTTTTTGCCTCAGTTTGTTTGCTTCATCAAATTTATCAACACTTGTGCCTCCAGTCCTCCATCTTCCAACTCTGTAACAGTTATTTCATCTCCTTCTTCTCTTTCAGTAAGCTTTCTTCTGCTCTTCTCTTCACCTCTGCTGCACTCTCCAATATCTTGAGATTCCAAGAACTGAAGTAGCAGCCCTCCAGTGCCACCTAGCAACTCTACTGAGTGCTTTACTTCCTGTCCTCCAAAGAGTAGTTTTTTTATTGTAAATCATAATTCATATTTGCAAGTCTTATTTACTTGTTTACAATATTTACAACTGCTAGCACATTTATATTCATGTCCTGCTTTAGATTAATTACTGCCCCCCACCCTTTCTTACAGAGACAAAAATGTATTCTTTCTAATATTCTTGCCAGTACCCATTTGCCATTAAATTTAATTTCATTCAGTTTTTCATTCATTTATGAAACATAAAATATTATTCTGTCCATTCTTTTAATATCTTCTTGCTTGTTCATGCCATAATAATCAAATACTATCATGTCCATAGTTATTTGTTCAGTTTTATACAATTCCCCAGTATATTATTTTTTACATAATTCATTCCACATCTTTACTCTTAAACATTTTAAAAACACATGTTCTGTAGTCTCATATTCCTTACAATTATTATATATCCTATTTTCTTTGCATTTATATGGCTTATTTGCCTTAACTAGCAATTTGCCTATCAATAATCTCCACAGAAAGTCTTTACACTCATGTATACTGTTATAACAGTTATACCTCATTAGTATGGCTTTCATTTTATTTTATTTTTTCTAAATTGTTCCATGGATCAATAAAAAAGTGTGTCCTCATAATGTTCAAATACCACTCTTTTCTATTTTTCTCAGTCATATCCATTCTCAACTTCCATAATATAATCTTTTTTGATACTTTTATTTCCTCATTAATTATATCTTTGGATCTTTTCCTATTTTAATTTTTTCCCAAAATATTTTATATTTACATGTAAGAACCATACCACTTACAGTGTATTACAAAAGAAAAATACATTTTAACATTTTATATCAATTCAAAGATGCCGCATTTACTATTGGGTTTATTAAACACAATCCTCCTTGTTTTTCTTTCATATATAATATCCCCCTCTTGACTGGATTCAATCTAGAAACCCATATGAAGGAAATAATATTTCCATCAATTATTTCTCATGATTTGTAGGAATCATATATACATTAGCTTTCCCAATATAATAGTATTAATCAAATGTGCCTTCTTTCTATACAAAAACCTAAAGGTTTTCCAAAAAATAGTAATCTTCTTTATTTCTCTAAATAATTTTTCCATTGATCATTTTTATATTCATTCTGTCCAAATATTATACCTAATATGGCTATGTATTTCTTACTGAATTCTATATCTCCTATATTTCCCTTATATCCAAATCGTTTACTTTTTTCTTTAATACTTAATCCAATTTTATTTAATGACCTCGTCAATTCATTATTGATTTCTGCCACCCAGTTTTTATTTTTAGATATTAATACTATATTATCAGCATACCTGTACATTATAGGCATTCATAATGTCTCTGTTATGCTATATCCCATGTCTTTTGTCATTGTGTTAACTTTATTTACAGCCATATTCATGACTTAAGAAAACATAATGCTGCTGTCTCATATCACATTGTATCCATAATTCTTCACTTATCCATCCATTCACATTTATTGTAACATAATTTATTTCCTACACAGATTTAATTACTTGTATTGTTCTTTTAACAATATAATATTCTAAAATGTTCCATAAGGCCTCATACTGCATTTTATCACAAGCCTTACTCAAATCTCCTATCATAAGTTTCATATCTACTATTTTTATTTATTTTATTTATTATATCATCTATTACTTCCCTTATAGTCCATAGTAGATTCTGGCTTCCTTTTCCACCAAATATAGCTTGATCATGTAACTTATCAATCTTATATGTCAGTCTTTAGTCATAATTCTCATAAATATTTTATAATACATATTGTTTAATGTTATTCACCTCCAGTTTTTAATATCATCCTTCTTACCTTTATTCCATATAAATGTTATGACACCTATGCATATTTCTTTATATTGTATCCCTCTCTCCAACCATTCATTCAATACATTAAGAAATAATAGTTTTTACCAAGTTTCCATATTATTGTACATATTATATTCTATATCATCTAATCCTGTGGCAGTGTTCAAATTTATATCTTTCAGTACTTCATTCAACTCTGCTATATTTATTTTCTTTTCCAGATATTCATTACCTTCTTTACTTAACTTATTAACATCATATTTCTGGTTTTTATTAATGTCTTTCTTCACAAACTGTTGACTTTCTTAATCCCTAATTATCCCACATATCTCTTCTTGTGTCTTCATTAATGTTTATTCTTCATTTTCACTATTCTTATTCTTTTCTTCTTTTATTAATTTACTTAAGTATGGTGCTGCCTCTTTTTTTCCCTTGTAAACTATTTGTTTCTATAATAAATTATCAATTCTATCCTGATATATCTTAGACATTTTTTCACTTAATATTCTCTTTCATTTCTAACTATTTCTCTAAATACTTCTTGACTTAATTTAGTATGTATTGCCTTTTCTCTTTTCTTTTCTCTTGTATGCATTCAGGAAACCATTTTTTTTGTATTTTTCTTTAAAACTAATCCAGCAAGTAGTCCATTTCTCATTAAAACTCTCTCTCTTGTCTATATGATCTTTCCATAATTTATAAATTAATTTCCTATTATTTGGTTTCAGCTTATTTTTATTTAACCTTTTAATTCCTTTATCTATGTTCATAGGTGTGTACTAGGCTAATGGCCCTGGAGCCTTTACAAGCCTAGCCCATATAAGTGCCCTGGCATCATGATGCCCAACGTTAGTTCCCAGTGCCTCTATCAAGTAGAGCCACTGGATTGATTCCCCAGGGTGAGCTTTCTATTTCCCATCCACTCATCAAGATTTTTCTTGAAGAGGGCCAGTGAGATGCTCTGCTTGACATGTATGGGAAGTCTATTCCAGAGCATGGGCAGTCTCTGGGTTATGAACCTAACCCTCCAGCATGTTCTGTTGATTGTGGTAATGAGGTTGAGGTCTCTAGAGCATGTGGTGCAGAGGGATTGGGATTTCTTTAGATGTAGCATTTTTAACAGAGCTGGGTCATACATGGCTTTGTATGTCAAGCAGAGATCACCTCATAGTAGATGATATGAGACAGAGAATAGCTGGAGTTTTTTGAGTCTGTCCATGTAAGAAATGTGTTTAAGGTCTAGGATCCTCTTCATGAGGTACTTTTGTGGCCTTTCCAGCTGCTGCATCTATCTAGTGAGGTACATGCCAAATGGTGCATACTCAATGACTGGCCTAATGAAGGAAGTGTAGAGAGAGATGATGACCTCTTTCTTCCTGGATGCAAAACCCTTAATAATCAGATGTGCCACATAGAAGGACTGTCTGACCACAGTGGCAATGTGGTGGCCAAAGGAGAGGTTGCTGTCAACCTGCATCCCCAGATCTCTTATAATGCCTTCAGTGTTCAGTGGGCTCCCATCAATGTGGTAATTATTGGGAACTGAGTTTTTCCACAAGGGGATGACGCATTATTTTAGCATTAAGCTTAATGCCATGGTTTTGACACCAGTCATTGGTCTCAATGAGGCCTTTCTGTAAGATGTCTACATCCCTTGGGGAGTTAATAATGCCCCCCAGCTTGAAGTTGTCTGTGAACTTGGTCAGCCAGAGTCCCTCCGTGTTGTCCTGGACTTCTGAGAAGTAGATGCCAAACAGGAGAGGACCCAGGACTGATCACTGTGGGACACCACTCATGAATGTGGGTTCTATCTGTGAGCCAATTTGCAACCCACCTAGTGATATAGGGGATGATGCTTAGTTTCATGACTTTTTCAATAATTCCTGAGGGGGGAATGGTATCAAAGGCCTTGGCCAGATTGAGGTAAGCTGTATAAACTGCCTTGTCCTCATCCACAGCTCTGGTGACTGACTCAAAGAAGTCAACCAGGTTGAGCAGGCATGATCTACCTTTCACAAAACCAAATTGCATGGGATCTAGAATTTGAAGATTTCCTATAACCTTGTTGATTAGGTCCATGATGATATGCTCTATAGCCTTACATATCAGACTCATCAGGCTAATGGGGCAATAATTCCCAGGGTCTGTAGTAGCTCCTCCTTTATGGAGAGGGATGACTGTAGCAGTACGTCATTTGGTAGGGAAAAAAGCCTGTGGTGAGGCTGTGATTGAACAGGGCACACAGATGTGGTGCCATTTCACTTTGTAGTTCATGTAGAACACATCCAGGGATATTGTTGGATCCCATGGAAGCTGTATACTTGGCCTTGGACAATGAAGCTTTAACCTGTGCTGCAGTAATGCTGGGTGCCTGGCATTCCTCTGGTATTGTGATTGGCCCTTTAGGGGGGAGAGAGGGGTAAAGTTGGCACTGAATCTGTTGGCCAGTATGTTGGCAATATCTGTTGTCTCAGTATAGGAGGTACCATTGTGCAGTAACTCAGAGCAAACCTGGGTATTGCCATGAAGATTCTTGATACAACTATATAAGGCTTTGTGGTTGTTTTTAGTGTTTTAATATATCCTTTTCATTTATATTTAACCATATAGATAGATAAACAGAAAATCCATTTTGCTTTACTCCTTTTTGTATAAGTCTTAAACCTTCTGATATTAAAAAAATAGTCTAGTTCTGTTTTTAATTCATTCCTCCTATAAGTCCAATGATTATTCTCCCTTATGTGTATTTTACCACATCTAATTATCTCATTTACCACTTTAATGCCACAGCCATTCTTGTTTCATCTTAGGTTACAATTAAAATCACCTGCTAATATAATATTCATATTTACACCCACGTAATTCAAAACTATTTTAAACATCATTTCTCTGTTTTTTTTCTTGTAACATATGCGTATATAGCTATGATTTTGTACCCATTATTTCTCCATCTAATATCCAGTACAGTTATAGATCCTATTTCAACAATGGTCACATCTAATATTTTAATATCATCTTGACATAATATACATTCTTCAGAGCATGTTTTGTTTCCTATATTCAAATTGATTGGTCTGTTCCATAACTTTTCTGTTTGAATCCTTTCATTTTCTGTTAGAAGTCTAATATCCTCTAATATTATTGCATTTATATTTAACTTTGTATACCATTCCAATATGGCTATCCTTCTTTTAATGTTTCCCATACTATTAACATTCAATACTAACATCTTCATTTTCTTACAATGAAGTTATTGTATTATGTTTCTCATCCTTTGCCTTTATTGCTTTCTTTTATGAATGTACCTTTAATTTTCCTTTTCTTACTTTTATTCTTTTTTGATATAGTGTTTCTTCCCTCTAACTATTTGCCAGTTTATCTCTCCTTCCTCACTTGTCTATTATCATTACCTTTATTTTCTTGTTCTGCATGGTCTTCTACCTTGTCATTTCATTCATGTTGCATTATTTTCTCTTGTATTATCATTTCTTCATGTTCTGTATGTTGTATAACCTCTTTTTCAACTGTTTTGGCATCATTTTCACATTCTAACCATGCATGACCTGTATTAGCACATTTTTTACACTTTAAATTGCATTCATTTGCTTCATGACCTATCTTATGACATATAAAACATTTTCTTTTATTACAATCACTTAAATGATCATGTTTACCACAGAAGAAACATGTTCTTGTTTGACTATTATATTTTAAAAAATCCCTGTTACTATTCACATATATTTCACCTGGAATGTGAATTACATTATCATTTATCATTTTTAATATGACACCACATTCCCAACCCCCAGTCCATAGACCTCTTTCATCATAAACCTTTGCTGTATCAACAACATATTTACAAACACTCAGTGACTGTTGTTTTGGATCACTGGCTTCAAGTTCACTCCTAAATTGCACCATTCTTCTTCTTTTGTTTGTCTACAGAAAGCTTGAATAACATAATCAGCCCATGGACTATTACTGTTTTGTTGTTCATATCGTCCTAAGAAATTTTCCATAGCATGTCCAGTTTCAAATATTATATCACAAAGGGTCTCTATTAATTAGAATAAATGCTCTTTCCTCTTTAGGTGTCACTCCTAATGGTGCAGTTATGGAGTCCCAATCCTCATACCTGTTCAGCCCTTGTTCCTTTCTGTTGCGTATATGTATGGTAAACTTCTTCCTTGTTTCTTTTTGATGGTCTTTCCTTTCTTCTCCTTGCCTTACAGTTTGCAAATACAATATCTTTTCTGACTCCTTTTGCTTTTCTTTTTTAACCTCTTCCTCAATTTTTACCATTATCTCACTCCAAGAAACCATTGTTTCATTTTCCAGGTCATTTTGGTTAATCATGTCAACCAAATAATCATCCCACAACCCTCTGGACTGAAGGGTTCTAATAATATATCCATCCCGCTGCTCTGTTTCACCTTTGAATAACTTGTTTTGAAACAAATCCTCCAAACTGGGTCCCACCACCTCCAGTGCATTGACTTGCTCCTTTGTCTTCTTTTCTTTTGATACGGACTCATTCTTCACCATTGCAACAATTACTTTTGCATTTGGCAACAATTCTGCCAACTCCATATTCTTTTCAACAACAACCAGAACATTAGCTCTATCAGGGCACAAAATTGCATCCTCCATAGCTTTGCTGTCTATTCGGGGCACCTTCGAGCCTGGAACAGAGTCCGGAGCCAAATGTGCCACCTTCAATTTCATCCCCTACACTGAAGAGTAGGGGAGGTTCCCAGGTGCCCTGGCCAAATTTCTCCTAATTGTATAAATATTATCTCAGGTTTTCCCTGAAAAGAGACTACTAGCCTAGTGGGACAAACCTGGTCCAGTCAATAAATGATAAATAAAAAGACAGCAACCAGAAGCTATTATAATCATGTTCATTATAATCCAAGCACTCATGCTTTCTTACATTCCATGGTTAATTTTTTGCTTTCTCCCCGGTCTTACCTTATTAGACAGTTCTACGCATGTGACAGCAAAGAGTATAACTTTTAAATTTAGTTTGTGGGCAGACTGAGGTATCCCCACACCATCCTAGATTCAAGGTGTGTTGGCTGTGGGCTCTCAACATCTTTTCAGTGAAGCAGTCCAACAAGTCTGTGCACCTGTGACCAGTAAGTTTATTTTGGTATTTGCTAAATAATTTCTTATCTTTTGGTAGTTCCTTTTGCACTTATTGATATTTTTATTTTGGTGCTGTTTTGAAAGTTAAGCTCAATAGCAGGCTCAATGTGGGTGGGTGGAATGCTTTTTCCTTGAAATGATGCAGCAAACTAAAGCAAACTTTACTGAAATTAATTTATTTTAATATAATAAACTCTACTGCTGTTTATGTTATGTCAGAATAGCTAATGAAGGGCAACCAGATGTGTTTTTGTATATACATATATTTTTTGTTTAGAAGTGAAGAGAAGGGCAAACTATTTAAAATCAGACTAAAGATAGCATTCATTTTCCAGAATCAGGGACAAGTCCAAAAATAATTTGGGACAACCAGGGGCAATTTTCTTAAATAATAATAATAATAATAATAATAATAATAATAATAATAATATTAGCACCATTATCTGGTGAAGATGACAAAATATGAGAATGCGAATTAACATGCAATTTACTGTAGTAGATTAAGCTTATAGTTCTATTTGCTGTTATTATTTATCAACTGTAATCCATCACCTTTTCTCCCTAAAATTGCCAGTTTTAGGAGGGATTTTAAAAAAAAAAGTTTGACCCAAATACAAGATGTTACTGGAAATTAAGGTCAGTTGAGAGGGTGATTTACTTACTTCATTATAGACAAATTATAAACAAAAGAAAGATGTATATATGCATATATAATGTCACATCAGTTCATTTAACCATATATATATCAGTTTTTATTCAGAGGCAATTCATATTTAGCAGTAATAGAGTCAGCACTTTTAATTTTTTCATGGTTTGTAGTTATTAAATTTGAAATATAAGAGTTGGAGAGCAGGTGTTTCATGTATTTTTTTGTAGCATAATGGTACTTGCCTTTGTTCATGAAAGCTCAAGGTTTGATTCCTAGTACACTTTTCTTCACATCTCTCTGCTCTATCTTTAACTCGTTTCTTTGTTGATTTACTGAAGTGGCGTTTGAATGGTTAGTAGTTGGCTATAATTTCAGATTAAATAAGCCATATCCCCATTCTAAGTAGACTCTCTAAATTTAGCCTTCAGTTAGCCCAAATGTCACATTTCAGATCTTTGCTGTTTTAAGTTATAAATGATGGGTCACTTGTCTTGGTCAACTGGTTTATATTTATGTGTTTCAACTCTTCTTGCCACCTTTTTTTTTTCACTTTTACTTCTCTCACTCTAATCTCTCTGCTCTTTTTCTAGGACTGACATTGTTCTAGATGGTACATTTTTGCTGCAGCTTAGTCCTTACTTGATAACCTGCCTTCTACAAGTCCTAAGCAGTCTGAGCATGTTAATGAAGCTGTTGTGAAGGGAACCACTCATCAAACTTCAGTTAATATCACTGGAGAAAGGGACAGCTGCCAAGAAAGCTAGGCAAAAGACCAGAAAAGATCCACCAACAGCTTTAAAGGATGACCTCCCCACTTCAGATCCATCAGTTACACAGGCAGAGTTAATACAGCCTGACAGGAGTGAGGCCCAGAGCCAACACATAGATGATTATTTAGAAGAGATTACTGAAGCCCTTAATCAGTCAGGGAGGTCACCGTCTAGATTATTTGAAATGGTGCTGAACGGGGGTTTATGTACTAAGATGCTAAGATGGAAGATACCTCAGAAGTTATAGAGGACAACACTGAGGGTGACAGTCTTAGTAGCCCCTTCATTTTCCAGTTATGACTGAACTTGACAACAATGGTAATATAGATGAACTGGATGCAGTGAGTTTACAGAGCTCCTTAGATTTCCTCAAATTGGGTGCAAGCTTGCAGGGTGTCACAATCACTGTCTATATTCCCTCATCAATTAAATAAAATATGGAAAGGGGGCATTATATTGATATTTTTGATTTAACCAATTCAGATCGGATCCAGCATATATTAAATTGTGAAGATTTTTGGCAAAGGACTTGTTTTCTGTATTAGCAGCACTGTGCAAACATCAGCCAATAAAAATTAAACAGAAACCCTGGGACAACTGTGTGGTAGAATTTTGTACACTGTATGGTCATTATCATCAAGAAGGACCATTCCTCCTTTCAAGCTTTTTAGTAATAATTCAGGAGCCACTTGCCTATCAATACTGATACCTTTGCTTACATTTAAAAGATTATCCTGACCAGCCAGAGGTGTTTGAAGTGGTTCAAGGTTTTATGAATGGAATTATCAAATCCACTGCTGTTCCTGGATTTTCAGCCTGCAATAATTTAATGCTTGTTTTAAGAAAGGAGGAAATCTTAAAGGTGCTTTTGAACAAAGAGTTTTGTGAAGAAAGAATTGTGGGACCCTTTGTGTCTACTCTCGTTAATTCAGTTAAAGTCTCTCCGTTAGGTTTTGTTCCCAAAAGGTGAATTCCTGTTGATTCACCACCTTTTATTCCTCTTGGATCATTTGTGAAAGATTTTATAAGCAAGCAGAATATTGAGTCCAGTACTTATCCCTGAATGATGGAATAAGAATCATTCTTCACTTCAGGGATCCTTAGTTGGCTAAGGTCATATGTGGAATCAGTGTCACTTTGAAAGTTCAAAATACTGCAGTGTAGAATTTCAGTATCTCGAAACCATAGTGTCAGAATTTCAGAATATCGAAAATTCATAATCCAAAAACTCAAAATATCTAATTCTGTTAGATTATATGGCGTACTACATTAAATACCTGAATGCATCGGTAACAAGATGTACATAGTACCTGATTCAAAATGGCCAATACAACATATCCTGTACTGAGAACCAAAGGAGGGATATACAAAACAAGTTTGTCTCGAAAGGGGAAAACAGTTCTTCTACTGGAGGGCTGTGTATTAAACCTAGAGCGGACATTAAAGCAGAGGAAGCACTGGTGCTGTAAGTGGAAAGCAGCACAGAAATGTAAAGGTAAGGCAGTAACAGAAAGTTTATCTACTAGGGAGAAACTTGTAAAGTCAGTCCCACATAGTCACAGCAAGGATCCAAGTGAAATTGAAAAGTACAATCTGTGCTGTGAGTTAAAACACAGGGCTAAAGTTTCTCGAGATACCCCTTGCCTCTTAGTGGATGATGCTCTAGCATCCACCTCTATCTTATACCTAGTTTACCAACCCGCAAAGCATTGCTACAACAAGTGGACAGAGTGTGGCGAAAGGACATCAGGTTACCATCTATGCCCAACCTAACTTTACAAGACAATAATGTTAACCTTTTCCCTATTAAATGCAGTCTGATTATAGAAAGACGTGTGGTAGATGCTGCTACCGATAATATTGTTCTAGTCCTCACCACTGTAAACAATTTGTGATCTTAGCAGAGCTACAATCTGGCTTATGGGTAGTACTTTTTTCTACAAGGGTATAATTTGCCATCAGTTGTACAGTATTCCTGGCCTTGTGAAGTACAAAGGGTACAGTAAGTCTGTTCCTCTACTGTATTGCTTGATGAGCAAAAAATCTCTTACGGCTTGAAATGATATGTGGCATTGTGTTTTGCAGCTATTGTCCGAATATGGTCTTGAAACTTCGCTAAAATATGTCCTTTGTGATTCTGAGATAGCAGCAATCAAAAGTATAAGAGCTAACATGAATGGTGTGGTATCGAAGGGATGGTTGTTTCATTTTGGCCGGAATATCTGGCAAAAGGTTCAGCAATTAGGTTTAGCAGCTCTATACCATACAAATATGTGCTTTCAATTGGCATTGAAGTCATTAGTGGCACTGGCTTTCTTACCAGAGGAAGAAGTTGTACCTGCATTCCACTCACTATGGGAATAATTTCCACTGGAAAGCAGGGACCTGATAAAATATTTTTCTGATTGGTACATCCTAGGCAAGGTCCACAAATTCAGCACAAGAACAACATCCCACAGTAGATTTCCACCATTGTTCTCTATCACTTTTTGGAATGTATTTGAACTCAATGCGTTATTCCTACCTTCTACCCAAAACTCTGTGGAGGCTTGGCACCGTAGATTGAAGTGCCTGTTAAGCACCAGGGCTACAGATCAATCTGTTCTTATGGCAACTTTTGCTGGAGAACAGGATAGAGTGGAGGAGCTGAGGGCTTGCATGGCTAGTGGCTGCCCGCCAACACCTAAGAGGAGACGTAATTAAAAGGCATAGCCAGTTTGAGCAAATACCTAAGCATAAAAGCTCATATTCAACCACTGAATTCCTAAAGGCTATGTCAGGAGTTATGAAAATGTGACGAGATTGGTATGGAGTGCACCCGTGCTCTGACTTGGTGTTTGAGTAACACAGATTGATGGTTTGAAGGCTGCACTAATGTACACAATGGTTCCACAACTGATGAGGGGATTAAAAAAAAAGTCACATACTGAATTTCAGTGTTTTGAACTTTCAGTGTAGTGACTGTCAACATTGTAAGCTTTCGATATTCTAAAATTCTGAGGTTATGGTCTCGAGATACTGAAATTCGACATTTCAGTATTTCGAGCTTTCAAAGTGAAATCGTGGACTCAGCTTTCTGAGTGCCTCCTGTAAAGAAACATGATTGGCATCTTTTAGGTATGCACTTTGAAGGCAGCTATTGCTTTCACATTGCTGTGATCATAGACTGTGCTGTAGCTTAAGTCCTTTTCAAAAAATTTAGCACAGCATTACAGTTTTGTTGGGAAAAAAAGAATCCCCAGAAAGTGAGCCATTCATTATTTTGATTATGGGGGAAGGGAAACAATTGATTCATGAAGGCATTCTCACATTCATTAAGTTATGTCAGCAGTTGGGGACCCCCTTGGCTTGCAACAAAACGGAAGTGCCTGTTAAGTCCCTAATATTTAGATTTGGATGTGGATGTTGTTTTGTCTTGTTAGATTACTTCCAATCAAGCTAGATTTTCAGAGCTCACATATCATTTCCTTTCTCTCTTCTAGGAAGGCGTGGGTTAGTAAGGTAATTCGAATTTTTGGCTAATTAAATGTCGCATGCAGGGCACCGACCCCAAGCAGAACATTTTTTAGATGCTTAGCACAATTATTCTTGGGAGGTTGCCAGAAACACCACAGTCAGAGTTAATCGGAGGGTTAATTCTGACCTCTTTCTTTGGTCTATTTTCTTAAAGGATATTAAAGATCAGTCTTTTGACAGGATGAGTGGCTTTATACTGACTTCATGCAGTTGTTTGTGGATGTGTCTGGAGGTCTTGGCATGGGTGCCTACTTTGAGGGTTGTTCTTGTACTTTGTAGAATTCTAGGAGGAAAACACACACTACTTTTCTTGAACTTGCACCTATATGGGTGGCTGTAGTAGTTTGTGGATAACTAATATAATAAGAAAGTGATATTTTGGTCAGACAGTCAGGCTGTGGTGCAAGTGCTTTCAACAAAGTCGTTCAGGTCCCCATGGGTTTAGCCTATTGTTTTAGGCTGCTGGTTCCTTCATAGCTTACAGATTAGCTTATCTTTGCTGCTGAGCACATTTTATGGTCTCACAATGTTTTGTCTGACAGTCTTTTCTACTTACATGTATCCATGTTTTGGCAGTTGACCCCAGAGTCAGTGAGTTTACTCATCCAAATCCCAGCCCATTTATGGATGCTTGGAGATGAATAGCATAGCTGTTGTGGAAATTCTTGAGCTCCCAACAAAAATAAAACTTATGTAGCTGCCATTAGGTCCTTTAATAGTTTTTGCTAGAACTTATCAAAGGCAGAGAGACATAGGGGTCACCACATTTGCGTGTTTCTTACTTAACTTCACATTTGGTCAGGCGAGTAGCCCACAGGACTGTTAAGGTACTCTTGGCAGCACTTCATCTGTGGACAAAGGTTTCTGGTCTATAAGACGCTACCAAATATTGTCTCATGTGCAGAGCACTAAAAGGTTGTTACAGGGTCAAGGCAGCAGCTAACTCATGGTATTTCATTGTTAAACCTTTGTTAGAGACTATTTTATGGGGCGTGCATGCAACAGGGGACAACTCTCAAACATACATCGTGTGGGTTACTATTTTCACTTAGTTATATGCAGGAACTATTTGCATTAGTGAATTTTAGAATGGTCTCACATGTCTGGTACAGAATGCTGTTTTAGTGTGGATTTACAGATATGCCCTGTGGGTCACTCTTTTCACTTAGTTATATGCAGGAACCTTTTGCATTAGCAAACCGTTGAGGTTTTTAGGATGGTCTCACATATCTATGGTACAAAACGTTGTTTTAGTGTGGATTTACACATCCAAAACTGACCAAAGCAAATGGGAAAGCTGGGCTATTTTAGACAGATTCCCCAGCAGGCTGATCTGCCCTTTCTTTTGATTTATTAACCTCTCTAAGCTTTGTAGTACAGCTTGCTTAGATACTATTTTTTTTTGTTATTGCTGTGGTTGTTTTCCTGAATGGATTTCATTTTGTACACAAGGACCTAATTTCTGTTTAGATAAAATCATATAGGTTCATAGTTCATAGTAGGCTAACTGCCTTTACAGGCCATTTTAGCCTTAGCCAATATCCCAACAAAAGTGAGAATCAAACCTTATACCTTGTTGTGAGATAAACAGCTTAACCATTATGCCAACCCCCAACTCCAGAGACTTTGGATTATTCTTCACACTCCTTTTGTATGGGTTGGGCTGCTGACCTAGCTAGGGAAGGACACCGAGTAGAAGTTATCAAAAGGATGAGTAGATGGTCATCACATGAATGTTTTGAACTACATTAGATGGTCGGTCTGTTTGAACTTGTGTTGGCTGTTAATTGATTCTTTCTTTGTTGGCAGACTTGAGTTTTCATTTTGCACCATTCTTTTTTCTAACTTGCAGCCACCAGAGCTATAGCTCAGCAAGGAGGTTCAAATCAGACTATGGATCCTTGCTCTTGGAACATACTTTGGGGTGGCTGTCCAGGCATGACTTGGGACCAGTTGTTGACTGCCCAGCAGCATCTCACATGGAAATTATAAAAGCAACACATTTCCATTAATTCTGCAAGGTCACAAGACCTCTCAACTGTCCCTCTGTTGGAGGAACATTCCAATTTTCAGGCTGGATATACCCTTGCAAAAGATGTATCCATTTTTTGAGGTATGTCCCAGTTTTTCATCTTGATTTACCCCTCCACACAATTTTCTGAATTCCCCTCATGACATGTGATGTTTGAACCTGTCTAGTATACAGAAAACAACACTAAATGACCAACATACTAGTGGCATCAACAATTTAAAGAAATAGGACACACATCTTACATCTTCATTTTTTCAAAAGCAAAAACTACTGACTTACTGAACTAGAATTTAACTATACAGTTCATTAAAATGTACAGACTTTACACTGTCTTTTTGATAATGTGCTTAGATTTTTCCATATTTTTTGTTAATCTCTATTTGTTAATTATTTCTGAGTAATATCCCGAATTCGTACTAGAAGTAGGAACAGTTATCTGCTATTTGTTACTTAAATTTTATGCTACTCAGATGTCATAGTTTTGTCTGAATGTACCTAATTTTCATTGGCCTTTGTACTTATTTCAGTGCTTGCAGGTTTAGAGGTATAAATGACATAGGTCTGATGCCCAATTGTAGATTACTCTCCAGGGTTCGTAGAGGCATTGTAACTATCCAGTGCTTATTTCCCAAGCTGTTAGTGGCCTGGTCTTCCATAGTTCCTAGATTAGTTTGGCATCAGGCCTATAAGCCTGCAGCAGCAGCAGAGATAGCCCATAAATTTGTGAATCAAAGGGTTACTTGAGACTACCCAGGTTTGTTTTCTGCAGTCATCAAGCACTATACCAAGTGAATACAGACCACATCTGGTATAAAGTGGATGGAGGTTTTCTTTCTGACATGAGGTGTAACTTGTTCATTGTAAATTTGTATTTCTTTTTACAAGGTTTGATATTCTATGTCTGGTTTATACTGTTGCTCAGTTAACTCATTGTTTATTCTTATTTGCCAAGCTTAATCATATCTTTAAATAAGGTTGAGTAGTGCTTGTATTTATTTTATTACTATAACTGTAATTGCATTATTTTCTCCTTCAAGACCAGGAAGGAAGCAAGAAACAGATTGCCATAAACACCAGTCTGGTGGGTGGTCAATGTGCAGTCTCCACCCTACTTTTTCACTCACCCCCCCCTATTCTTTCCTGGGACAATTGAGCCTTCAAGAAAATGGGAGATAGTGGTCTTTAACACTGCATCTGTTGTCAGTCTGGTTAAGAGGGCAATGTGAGGATGCTACTCAGTTTGGTATAGAGCAGCTCAGACCAGAATGGGTTGTCTGTCACCCTCCCTGGATGTCAGGGCTGTCCAGGTATGCTTGGGTTATTAAATTTTTATAAGTTATTTTATAGTATGCTGGTAATGAAATGTTAACTTTCATTTATGAAAAATTTAGATGTTTTATATGAATAAACTGGTTGCAGCATCTACCAGTCTCCTTCTGCTATTATAGCATGGGAGTGCATTTAGTTTGTAAGGCAGGCTCAGTTGTTCCCATGTCATCTTGGACTTGATATGTGGTTACAGCTTCATTGAGGGTCCAGTACTATTTAAGGGCTCGTCTGTGGGCGCTCATACCTTTTCTGTGGAGCAGTACAACAACTCCTTCTACTTCCCCTTTATTCAGGTGTGGCGGTCACTGCATGGATTCCCCCTCTTTTCATTCCTATCTGTTCTTTCCTGGGCCAGTTGAACCTTCAAAAAGGTGGGAGAGGGGTCTTCAACTCTGCATCGGCCAGTTTTCAGTTTGGCTGAGGAGGTAATGTGAGGATGCTACTCATATTAAGGGGCAGCCCAGATCAAAGTGGGGTGTCTGTCATGTTGCCCACTTGTCAGAGGTGTTCAGGTGTAATGTTCATATACTGTAGGTTCATAAATTCTTAATAAGCCTACAGCCAAAAGAAAGCATCAAGAAGCTCAACCACATATCCCAGGACTGGTGGGAAACTAGCAGTATCTTCATTAAGTAAACTTTCCACACATATTCTTGTTGAAAATTTGTGATTACCATCCATTCATCCTGACTGGTTTTAAAGGTTGCTATGGAAGCACTCTGGTTTATAGGTAAGACAGCCTATTCCAGAAATGGGATATGCATTGGATAAGCTATCTGTCATGAGATCTGGTCTTGTTGCTGTGACAATGTAGACTTAGTTCTCTAGAATGGGTGTTTGCTTTACTACTTGTTATAGTTAGGTAAAGGAGTTCAAAAAATGCCAGGTCTTTCATAGCTCAGAAAGCTTAGCTGATATCACCCATCAGGAGTCAGTATGACACTGAGTAGAGTTACAGAGCTTTTAGTCTATTAGAGTAACTACAAGTACTGAGACCTGAGATCCTTTTGGTGAGGAAACATTGAGGCCTTTCAAGCTAGTTTAAGTGCTTGGTGAGGTACATGCTGAAGGTTCCATTACTTTCAATGATGGGCCTAACAATGCATGAATAAAGTGGGATTATAACTTCTTGAAATCTTGAGGAGATGCCACAAAGGCTAAGCTGTAGAAGGATTTTCTAACTGCCATAGAGATATGTTGGTCAAAGTAGAATATGTTATCAACATATGTACCCAAGGCCGTGATGACTGTGTCAAATTTAAGTGAAATATTATCTATATGGTAAGCAATGTAGATGTACTAAAGGAAACTATGCTACATTTATTTGTTTTAAGACTAAGCCCATGATTAATACATGAAGCATATGTTTGGGATTGGCCTTGCTGGAGAATCTGAATATCAGAATAGGATTTGCTAACTTTCCCCAGTTTGTAAACCTCAGCAAACTTAGTTAGACAAAGTCCCTTGATATCTGCTTTTATGTCACAGAAATATATGCCAAAAGAGGGGGGACCCAGGACAGAGCCTTTTTGGATACCACTAGTGATATTTTTCTGCCGAGAGCAAATACCCCCAACCTTAATGGTATGGGTTCTGCCAATCCAGTGAGCCATGTATGTGTTCGTGTTGAGATGGGAGAGTTTGTCAATAATCCCAACATGTGGGAATAGTATCTAAACCTTGGCAAGGTCTAGATTAGCAGTGTGGACTGTATGCCACTTATCCAAGGTCACTGTAACCTGTCAAAGAACTCAACCAGGTTGAACAAGCACAATCTACCTTTTATAAATCTGAACTGATGTGTATCCAGGGGTATATGGTCACCTATACCAATGTGTCTATTTGTTCAGCTATAATTCATTCAAATGCCTTGTAAATTATATAATAGGCCTGTAATTCCCAGGGTCAATAGAGGGAACCACCTTTATGTAAGGACACCATAACTGCCATTCACCATTCTTAGGGGATATATAGCTGATAGAGGTTTTGTCAAGTGGGACACCACACATCTCAGTAGGCATCCAGGAATACTGGCCATAGTTAAGAAATACCCTGGTCATATCTTCTTAATTGTACATTGGAAGATTATGTTTAGGTTATTATAGTTTTAAGAGTTATTTTATAGCATGTGGTAATGAAATGTTGACATTCATTTATAACAAACTGAGATGTTTTATATGATTAAAGCAGTCCCTATGTTATTATAAGGTATAGTAGGGCATGGGGAAAAAGATGTTTTAACTTCTAGCTGCTGCTCTGTAATGACCAACAATGGTTGCTGTTATGCTCTAACATAGTGTGAAGCCTTTGCACTAGCCCAGTAATCAAGGAGCATCAATCCTCACCACTACATTGGGAAGGATAACAAGTACACACACAGTAAAGTACAATTTCCCCTAAGAGCACACAGAGATCACAGTCAGTGTGGGGCTGTGTTTTCCCTTTCTCTCCAGATACCCAATAAGACTCCTCACTGGCACAGCTATACAGTCCAGATCTCAGCCTAGTGGTCAAGCTAAAACCTCCAGCACCCTTTCTATCCAACCAATGCTTCATGTCCCTTCCCAAATAGCTGACACACATACACTTTGAGATATGAGTTATATACAAACACGCAGACACTCCTGGGGAAGGCTGGCACAGGTTCTTCAGCTATGCTCCCTTCTTGCCCAGACTATAAGGTAGAAATCACTGCTACCAACCACTAATATCAGCTAATAATAAGGGCCTTACCAAAGAGCATCCAATTTCACTGTGCAATATTACTGTTATCCAAATAGTAAGTGTGACCCAGGGCTAAAGCTTTTGGAGTGGCTTGGACAGTATCACCAAATACATGCGATGTACTCTAAGAGCTTATATTACCTTTACATAAAACAGCCAAAGTCAAACAGTTTAAAATATTTAATAATAAATAATAAAAGCACAAGAGACATTTTATCAATTGACACAGTGCTACTCAAGAGTTCAGAAATCACAGGAAAATGTTTTAAAATAATACTGTAGAATAGTCTGACATAAATATAGAAAGCAGCTATACTAATCTGGCTATTTCTATCTCTCTCCAAGAGAAATCACTGTTCTAAATAAATATCTTACTTAGAGAGCAAAGGCGGAGTGCTAGTGAGTGGATGTTCTTCAGACAAAATCCAAAATGCTCCATCTTTCTCTCTAAGAAAGTCTTAAACTGATAACACAGTACTGCTTAGTCATTTCAGATTACATCATTCTTAACAATTCTGATTTACTTTCCCAGGCAAACAGAAACTCAAAATGTACATGTCTTTTTGTAATCTGCACCTACGGGAAGCCACAGCAATAAAATACATTTTACATCTAGTAATTAACTCTTGTCCTAAAACAATAGAAAGAATTCCTTAGTCCAGACATCCTGTCTCTGAGCTTGAGATGAAACAATAGTACAACATTTGACTTATCAGCTTTCTTCCAGCAGAGTGCACTGTCGTTACATTTTTGAAGTTCAGTACAACATATAGTTTAATAATAACATGCATTTCTCTTTACATTTGTAAAGCAAGCCTGTGGATTGCATTAATATTTACAATGACATAGAATTAGCTACAAAATTATATCTAGCTAGGCTGGCAGCCTTCACACATAGGACTATAGCTTATCAGTACTGATACGTGCTTAACAAAGTTTTCTTATGACTTTTTCTCAAATTCAAAGTGTAATCACAGTTTTCTATGCAGTACATAAAGATTAGCATTGTCTCCAGTCATGACATACTGCTATAAGTTTGCAGAACTGATGTCAAGGATCCTTCTATGTAATGTACTGCATCTTTGGACTTGACTATATTCATATCTAAAGTTTTTGATGCAAAAAAATTGAAAAGCACAAAGAAATATTACAACTGTAAACAACTAACTAAAAACATGTATGCAAAACACCCGGTGAAACAAACTGGTTAAAATGGTGAACCATAGAAAAACAGTACAGCATAATGTTTGTAGGAAGGCAAGACCCACTTCACTACCAAGACTTCTTTACTTAGCAAATATACCAATTCCATGGTTATACAGCATTGGAGGTTGTACCCTAAACATGGAAAATCACAGAGAATCACAAATGAAGCTGTTTTCTGGTGCTCCCTTTATCTATGCCAGGATATTCCTTCTACTAACAAATTTACTATGGCACAAGCAGAATGCATGCATGCACTTCTTAAAGCAATGAATAATGACAACATATCCACAATAGCTGTGGTTTTTGCATATGAAAGACCACTAAAATGCTGATTTTTGTGTTCTTGATATTCACATTCTAGAAGGAACCACATGCTCCTGAAATGATTAAGTAAAGGAGGTGAGGGGGATTGGGGGACTCTGCCATCATTAGGAAGTTTCTGCCTCCTGCATAATTTCTTCCCTTCCAAAAGCAGTCATGAGTGACTCTCAGTTAAGTGGAATATAGTTGGTGGTCACTACTGCTTTAACTAAATATACTTAAATAACTTCTTAGAACAAAAGTAAGGACACTTGAAATACAACACTGACATACAATGGGGAAATAACATGCTGATGGCATTCTGACAATTGACATTTATTGTTTAAGTAGTTCAATGTATTTTGGCAAATACCACAGAGATTTACTATGGTTAAAAATGAGAAGGGTAGAATGTGAAAAAAAAATTAAATCTTTTCATTTCTTTTTGCTGTGTAACGTAGCTGCAAACTGCTATGTTTGGATATTTTTGTGGCAAAAATCTGAGAATATCCTTTTCAGTGAAGTGCTATCCTTTGTTCCAAAAAGATTAACTCTAAGATCAGAACAGTCTGCAAACTTTTTAGGATGGGAGAACAGAAGAGAATTTGTGGGGACAAGAAATACTCTGGACATATTTGCTTTATTGCTCATAATATTACTTGCAATGAAGCTTAGAATAGTGATAGTAAAAAACAAATGGAATGAATATGTATGAAACGCCTACTACAAATACTAAAGTATGGATATAAATTACCTTCACAGTTAATGCTGACTGGGTTAACGGATGCTAATGTACAGCCAGAGAAGAAATGAATAGCTGATTGTTTTTCACTGCACTTCTGTAGCACAGATAAAATAAGACATAACCTCTACAAATCAAATGAAGTGAAGTTAGACTGTTTAATAATATGAATGAGAGGTATATAAAAAATAATATCTTCAACTGATAGTGACAGAAAACTGAAATGGACAAAAGTAGCTCTAAAGACCACAGAGACAATAAATTATTAAATTGTAACTGTTAGTCTAAGCCTTTGGTTGAAGCACTTTGGCTTCAGACCAGTTGTTTTACATTAAGAAGGTTTGTAGTCTGCACTGTTGTGGCAGGACAGGTAGCTTACATCCTTCTAAGTTGGGAGTTGCTGACTGAAGGCTTAGTGTCTGTTCTTCTAAGAGTGTATTAGTTCTGTTTTAAGCACTTGGGCTTCGGGCCAGTTATTTTACATTAAAAAGGTGTGATTTGCACTCTTATGGGAGGACAGGGTAGATTCTGCCCTTCTGAGCTGGAAGTTTCTGGTTAAAGGCTTATTGTGCCTGCTTATTTGAACTGTTTCTTTCTGAAATTGGTATGCTTGTTGCTGTGGCATAGAATAAATTCAGACCTGCTGAATCTAGCTTTGTTTGTATAACTTGAGCACTAATCCAGACCATCTTTTTTGGAAAAGGTTCCCTTGCACCCTAGTGGTAGGAGTGTGCAGTTAGAACTTGTCGGATCGAAGACTGCTGGACCTGGACTCAGTTTTTAACTTTTTATTGGTTAATTTGTTTAAATCAGTTTGCTCATTTGCTATTGTTATATTAAAAGAAAACAAAATACACTTTATACATCGCTGCTTAGGTAGGGTTAAACTATTCCTGGTGCCATAAAGTGTGCTCTTCAAATTTTCCCTTTCACTTTATACATCGCCGCTTAGCTAGGGTTAAACTATTCCTGGTGCCATAAAGTCTGCTCTTCAAATTTTCCCTTTCACTTTATACATCGCCGCTTAGCTAGGGTTAAACTATTCCTGGTGCCATAAAGTCTGCTCTTCAAATTTTCCCCTTAGAACTAGCCAGTTTTTTAGTTTTAGCACTCAAATCTGTTTCTTTGAGCTCAGCACTTGTTCAGAACTCGTAAGCACTAAATAAGCTACAAATTAGTACAGCACTCAACTTTCCTCACTTGTCTAGAGGAAAACAGTTTTTAGTACTTAATAAATGAGCACCTATCCAGGCATGTCTAAGGGTCAGCTCCCGGTGTTTTCTCCTGTCTTCCTGATGAATCTGGGCATCTTGGGGCAATGCCGCAATTGCCTCATGTACACAGACAACCCTCTCCTTCTATGACCCAGCACTATAACCTGTGAGAGATGCACTTATATAGCCAAACTGGAAGCAAAGCTCTCTTCACCAAAGACTGGACTAGACACTTAAAGAAATCCCAATCCCTCCAAGCTACATGCTCTACTGACCTAAACCTTGTCACCACAATAAACAGAACATGCTGGAGGGATAGATTCCTGTCCCAGAGACTTCCCATACTCTGGAACAAACTACCTACCTATATCAAACAAACCTCCTAATTAGCAATCTTCAAGAAAAATCTTGATGATTGGATGGGAAATAGGGAATTCACTCTGGGGAACACTTCTGTGGCTCTGCTCGACAAGGGCACAGGAAAATAATTTTCTTGGGTAGCGAAAGCCGGGATAGCTTTTTGGCTAGGCTTGTATAGGCCCCAGGGCTGATAGTCTAGTACCTACCTATGAACCTATATTTTCCAGTAACTAGAGGAACTAAAACTCTTTCAGGCTTGTTGGCTGTTGGTGAAGCACCCTCCAAGAGGAAAAAATGCTGAGAGAAGAAGGGAGCCACTTTTGAGATTTTAAGTATTTTTTCTCTGTTTATTTGCTAAGTTTTTCTGCATAGCTGCCTAGCTTGAGCATTTTCTGGCTTGTTAACCTTGATTTCTGTATTAGTAGCTGTATTTAGAGCACAACCAAAAGCTGTTTGCTGAATTTCCTGTTTGCACTTAATTTTAAATCGTTTTTTTCTTAAAACTTGCATATTTTCTGTCCTTGACCTAGCACTCTTGTGTGGGGTCATTTACTGCACTGTTATAACTTGATATTACTTGTGAACCTCTGCTATCTCTGTAAAAACAAAACAAAAAAAATCTTGCTTTTTCCCACTTTTCTGAGAGTTAAAAAAGTTCAGTTACAGGCTTGCTGTTCCTGAACTGTTTGAAAGTTTCTGTGAGGCCATTTTTGCTTGGGCTGAAGGAAGGTCTCTCTGTTGATCAGTGGCAGTGACTAACATTGAGCAGCTTCCCTGCCCCCGTAGAGGTGGTTACTGACTTGAAACTGTAGTTTTATTGGCCACTAGGGGTCATTTCCATAACTCCTTCATCTTCCTCTCTTAAAACCTAGTTGCCTCGTGGTTTGGGCATCTTTTCAGGCTTGTTGGCTGTTGGTGAAGCACCCTCCAAGAGGAAAAAACGCTGAGAGAAGAAGGGAGCCACTTTTGAGATTTTAAGTATTTTTCTCTGTTTATTTGCTAAGTTTTTCTGCATAGCTGCCTAGCTTGAGCATTTTCTGGCTTGTTAAACTTGATTTCTGTATTAGTAGCTGTATTTAGAGCACAACCAAAAGCTGTTTTCTGAATTTCCTGTTTGCACTTAATTTTAAATCGTTTTTTTCTTAAAACTTGCATATTTTCTGTCCTTGACCTAGCACTCTTGTGTGGGGTCATTTACTGCACTGTTATAACTTGATATTACTTGTGAACCTCTGCTATCTCTGTAAAAAGCAAAAACAAAAAAAAAATTCTTGCTTTTTTCCCACTTTTCTGAGAGTTAAAAAAGTTCAGTTACAAGCTTGCTGTTCTTGAACTGTTTGAAAGTTTCTGTGAGGCCATTTTTGCTTGGGCTGAAGGAGGGTCTCTCTGTTGATCAGTGGCAGTGACTAACATTGAGCAGCTTCCCTGCCCCCCGTAGAGGTGGTTACTGACTTGAAACTGTAGTTTTATTGGCCACTAGGGGTCATTTCCATAACTCCTTCATCTTCCTCTCTTAAAACCTAGTTGCCTCGTGGTTTCAGCGTCTTTTCAGGCTTGTTGGCTGTTGGTGAAGCACCCTCCAAGAGGAAAAAATGCTGAGAGAAGAAGGGAGCCACTTTTGAGATTTTAAGTATTTTTCTCTGTTTATTTGCTAAGTTTTTCTGCATAGCTGCCTAGCTTGAGCATTTTCTGGCTTGTTAAACTTGATTTCTGTATTAGTAGCTGTATTTAGAGCACAACCAAAAGCTGTTTGCTGAATTTCCTGTTTGCACTTAATTTTAAATCGTTTTTTCTTAAAACTTGCATATTTTCTGTCCTTGACCTAGCACTCTTGTGTGGGGTCATTTACTGCACTGTTATAACTTGATATTACTTGTGAACCTCTGCTATCTCTGTAAAAACAAAACAAAAAAAAAATCTTGCTTTTTTCCCACTTTTCTGAGAGTTAAAAAAGTTCAGTTACATGCTTGCTGTTCCTGAACTGTTTGAAAGTTTCTGTGAGGCCATTTTTGCTTGGGCTGAAGGAGGGTCTCTCTGTTGATCAGTGGCAGTGACTAACATTGAGCAGCTTCCCTGCCCCCGTAGAGGTGGTTACTGACTTGAAACTGTAGTTTTATTGGCCACTAGGGGTCATTTCCATAACTCCTTCATCTTCCTCTCTTAAAACCTAGTTGCCTAGTGGTTTGGGCGTCTTTTCAGGCTTGTTGGCTGTTGGTGAAGCACCCTCCAAGAGGAAAAAACGCTGAGAGAAGAAGGGAGCCACTTTTGAGATTTTAAGTATTTTTCTCTGTTTATTTGCTAAGTTTTTCTGCATAGCTGCCCAGCTTGAGCATTTTCTGGCTTGCTAAACTTGATTTCTGTATTAGTAGCTGTATTTAGAGCACAACCAAAAGCTGTTTGCTGAATTTCCTGTTTGCACTTAATTTTAAATCGTTTTTTTCTTAAAACTTGCATATTTTCTGTCCTTGACCTAGCACTCTTGTGTGGGGTCATTTACTGCACTGTTATAACTTGATATTACTTGTGAACCTCTGCTATCTCTGTAAAAAACAAAAACAAAAAAAAAAAAAAAAAAAATCTTGCTTTTTTCCCACTTTTCTGAGAGTTAAAAAAGTTCAGTTACAGGCTTGCTGTTCCTGAACTGTTTGAAAGTTTCTGTGAGGCCATTTTTGCTTGGGCTGAAGGAGGGTCTCTCTGTTGATCAGTGGCAGTGACTAACATTGAGCAGCTTCCCTGCCCCCCCGTAGAGGTGGTTACTGACTTGAAACTGTAGTTTTATTGTCCCTTTTGGGTCTATTCCTGCTTCTTTCCAGCCCCTGCTATCAAGCACGCTTTAACGTGCTTTAGCTGTGAGTTGCCACTAGAGCAGCATCGGGCAGCGCCCGGTTAAACAAGGTTAAACTCTTTCTGGCTCCAGAAAGTCTGTTCTTCAATTTTTCCCTTAGAACTGCTCTGTTAGGAACCTAAACAGTTTACACCTACACTAAAAGTGCAGCACTTGTTCCAAATAGCTTTTTCTTCTCAAAAGCTCAGCACTTGTCTTATAAGCATATCCCTTGTCTTATAAGCATTCTCTTTGCATGTCAAGCACTCCTATATTATACAAATCTCTCACTAGCAAAACCCCCAGGAGTGCCCACTTCCCTGCTAAGCCCACTACTTTTCTGTCTCATACCAACTCATAATTCTTTCTAGCATGTCGAAGGGTCAGATGCTGGCGTCCTCTCCTGCCCAGTTGGTGAATCTGGGAATTCTGAGACAATGTTACAATTGCCTCATGTACACGGACAACCCTCTCCTCCTCCCACGTAACACTAACACTTGTGAGAGATGCAGCTATTTAGCCAGACTGGAGGCTGAGCTCTCTCAACTCAGGACTGGCAAGACCAGGCAGGAGGAGAAGGCAACTACACACACCACAATACCAGTCTCACATAACTCAACCACACCACTGAATCAAACACATAAACACACTAAGACATACTTGGAGGCTCTGAGTAAAAATTTACCTAAACAGCAGAGGCCTCCAAAGCAGACACCCAAGCAACTGCAAACTCAATTCACCACACAAACAACACATAAACAACAAAATCAGTGTGCAAAGCAGTCACTGCCCTTAAGGCCAAATACAACACATAACGCAAGCACTCAGGTCTCTCAACAGCAGGTACAAGTACGACTCAGTCATTGTCCACGCTGGTGTCAACGACCTGAGACGTACCTCCTTGGACTACATGAAAAGAGACATTGAGGAGCTCTCTGATTATGTAGCCCAGGCAGGTATGACCCTGACCTTGAGCAGTATCCTGCCTTCACCTAGAATGATGCCACAATACAGTGATAAGATGATCAGCTTTAATAATTGGCTTAAATTCTGGTGTCATTCAAAGGGGATCCAATGTCTGTCTGCCTGGGATGACATGCTGGACAAGCCACGCTGCCAAGGGCGGCTTGCACCTGTCACCCTAGGCTTCGGATATTGGCAAAGGCTCTTGCCAACCCCATAGTGCCTTTTTAGGCAAGGCTCAAATTCTAAACCTACCACCCTAGAACACAAAAAGTAAAAACTAAGGGTAATGCTGCTCAATGCCAGAAGTCTCAATCTCAAGATGCACGCACTCGAGGCCCTTCTCAGTATGGAGAACATCGATGTCTGTGTTGTGACAGAAACCTGGTTCAAGGCTCCTGAGAGCACCCCAGCACTATCAGGTTTCACCTCATATCATGCGTTCCGGCCCCAAAATCCGGACAACACCAAGAAAGGAGGGGGGGTGTCCATATTCATAAAGGACACCCACACCTCATGGTTGGTGGCAACGCATGATGCATCGGAGACCATCCAGGTGCAATTAACCATAGGCAAGACTGCTCTGCAATTTGTAGTATGTTACAGGCCACCCTCTCAAACTCAGGAACCTCACATGGCCTTTCTGAAAACATTGGAGGGGATAAATGTATCTCCAAACACCATCATACTAGGTGACTTCAACTACCCTAATATAGACTGGGAACACTACTCAAGCCCAAACACTCTAGCCCAAAGGTTCCTGGAGTTCATAAACTCAAATGCCATGGAACAACTAGTCACCATCCCCACAAGAGGAGAAAACATACTTGATCTCATCATCATGAACATGGGATCACAATGTTCAACACCGGAAGTATACCCCTCACTGGTGAGATCAGATCATAAACTAATCTCGCTGGAGGTCTTCATCCCGCCCCCACCTGAAATAAAAAAGACCACAGTGAAAAACTTCTCAAAAGCTGACTTCACACTTCTAAAAACTAGTGAACGTTGTCCCGCGTTCTACGTGGGACTTACTAAAAGGAGACTTAGGGACAGGTTGTACAACCATCTCTATGACATAAGGAAGAGAAATGACCAAAATGCTCTTGCAAAACATATTATTGAACATGAATCCCATTATTTTATATTTAAGGTGCTACAAGTGATGAGGGAAAATCCTAGAGGAGGGGATGTTGTTAACAATTTAGCAAGCTTGGAGTTAAAATGGATACTCTTACTGAAAGCCCAAACTGACCCCGGAATAAATCAGTTCTTGTCTATAAAACCCATCTTGAACAGTAGACCTTTATAGTTTGACAACTGAGTCCTTAGGAATTGTTTGTGAATAATTCTATAAGTTAGGCACTATAGTGTTCAACATTATTGTCATTACTATTATATTCACATTAATATAGCTTACAGTGTCAGGATGTTCATGTTTCTAGAGAATCTGCTTTAGTGGTACTAGACTTCACTTATGGTTATGTTTCCATATATGTTTGGCTGTTTATATTTGCACTGGCTTTATTATGTCTATTATTTTTTTATTTTTTGGCTTATTTGCCTTTGGTTTATCATATTTTTCGTCTCTATACTCTGAGGAATGATTTAATAGTATACATGCTTTTTACAAGATACTCCATTAGGATTTATACCTTAAGGATGGATGGCCATCTAAGAGAGGTCCAACTATACGCTGTTTTGCAATGGGCAAGGAACATGACATACTGAGAGAGCAGCCATCAGTTCTCACAACGGAGACATTATTGCGAGTAATAATATTTCTTTTCCCGCAATTACATTACATCTGTTGTGATGTTATCCAGAGGGTTTTTTGTTTTATCTTACCCTCTTTACATCTTTCTTAGAGCTGTATAGTTGAAGGTAGAGATGGAAAGATTCCTCACTAAGGTCATTACACACGTTTTTATATTTCTGCCTTTATCTGTTTGGCAGGAGGTTTGAGATAGCACTGTTAGTTATCAGGAACAGTGTTTTTAAGTTTTTAAGTTTACGTCCATGTAGATGTTCAGTTTTCTACTGTTTGAGTAATTCATGCACTCGCAGTATAGTCAGTTATTTCATTCAGTTTAGTTATTCGTCTTGTTATGATTTTGACACTGTCCTAGGCATGTATAATAGATTTAGCAAGACGTCTATTATTATATCTTATGGTTTTTGTATGGTTTATGTATTACTTAAGCGAACATCATTGTGAATGGGTTGCCGCTTGTTGCACTGTCAGGATTAGCTTCCTGCTGGATGTTATCAGAAATGTAAACCAAATGTATCGGTTCAGCAATACCCTATTTTATGAATGGGAAGGCAGTTTGACTGTTATTTTAGTAATGTTGCTTAATATGGTTGAATTAGGATGTGTTTATGTATTATTCGCTATACATTATGTGCACTACAGCTGTTTAACAAACCGTCTCCCTGATACATGTCTGTAGATGGTTTAACCTTTTTCAAACAGTGAGAGTATTTTGTATTTTTTAAAGCAGTGAGAGTATTTTGTACTTTGAGGAGTGTTGGTGTTTAAACTTTGGCAAGCGTTTCATTTGTAACCTTGGATACATGTTTAATTGTTTGATTGTTTTAATGTTCCCGCCCAAATGTTTTTACTGCATTTAAATAAGCGTCCATTGTATTAGAAATGTGATTATCTGAGGAAGCATAGCTTTGCTATGCGAAAGCGCTTATTCACTGTGTTTTAATTCACTGTGTTTTATTTTATTAAATATTTTACAACATTTTTCTAAACGGAGGCTTTTTTCGTGGTGACTCCTTCTCGTTCTCGACTTTGATTACTTCTAAAAACTAGTGTGGTCTCCTTTAAGGCCCCTGAGCCAGTGGTAAACATTACTCAAACCACTAAATCACTTACAAATGCCTTCTACCAGCACCTACAGGACTGCATGGATCAGGCAATCCCAAACAAAACTAAGACTCTTTGTACCAAAGGCAAGCATCCAGTCTGGTGGACCCCAGCCATAAACAAGCTCTACAACAAAAGGAGGAAGCTACTACAAGATAGAGCAAAATCCTGGAAAGGTAAGACACCTTTGATCATTATAAGTAAAAAACTAAGAGCTCTCATAAAATCATCCAAGGCAAATTTTGAGAGAAAAATCGCCAAGGACTCAAAAGACAATCATAAGGCCTTCTTTAGCTATGTTAGAAACCTAGGAGGAAACTCCCAGATATGCTCAGAATTAGTTCAAAATGATGTGAAGATTACTGAACCTACACACATTGCCAACATACTGGCTGACAGGTTCAGTGCAAACTTCTCCCCTCCCCAAAGGAGAGATATCTATACCAGAGGATTGTAGCCCCCAAACATCTCCAACGCCCAGGTGAGAACTGCTCTCTCAAAGCAAAAACACAGCATCCATGGGACGGATGGTGTCCCCGGCTGTGTGCTCCACGAACTCAATGAGGAATTAAACCCGCAGTTAGGACAGCTGTTTAATCTTAGCCTCACCTCAGGATACGTACCCAAGGAGTGGCGCTGGCGACTGTGGTCCCACTTCACAAGGGCGGTGCCTCCACCGACCCTGGAAATTACCGTCCCATTAGCTTGACAAGCCTTATCTGCAAAGCCATGGAGAGGATCATAATGGAACTCATAAATAAAGACATAGGGAATTTGCAGACTTTGGATCCAACCCAGTTTGGCTTTGTCAAAGGCAGATCATGCCTTTTAAACTTGGTTGACTTTATCGAGACAGTCACCAAGGCCATTGATGAGGGAAAGGCAGTCCATACAGCCTACCTTGACCAAAAGGCAAAGGCCTTCGACACAATACCGCACTCAGGTATCATCGAAAAACTCATCAGCTTGAATGTAAACCCATACATCACAAGATGGGTTGCAAACTGGCTAAGTGACAGAACCCACAGGGTCAGAGTTGCTGGAGCCATGTCAGACTCAAAGCCTGTCACAAGTGGTGTCCCACAGGGCTCAGTCCTGGGTCCACTCTTGTTCGGCATCTACTTTTCTGAAGTACAAGCAAACGCAGGAGGGTTATGGCTGACAAAGTTTGCAGATGACTGCAAACTGGGCGCCATAGTCGAAAACACATCTGACACAGATATCCTTCAGAAGGGCCTCACAGAAACGGATAACTGGTGCCAGAGCCATGGCCTAAAGTTAAATGCCAAGAAATGCATAGTCATACCCTTCGGGAAAAACAAGGTTAGCCCTAGCTACCATATAGGTGGCAATCCACTGAGCACAGAAGAAGTCATTAGGGATCTGGGGACCCAGGTTGACAGTAGCCTTTCGTTTGACACTCATGTTGCTAAATTAGTTAGGAAAACCTTCTACATTGCCCA
The DNA here is from genome assembly GCF_019279795.1 of Protopterus annectens. Taxonomy (NCBI): domain Eukaryota; kingdom Metazoa; phylum Chordata; order Ceratodontiformes; family Protopteridae; genus Protopterus; species Protopterus annectens. The sequence continues at coordinate 1,624,299,795 of NC_056733.1, read as the reverse complement.
CCTGATCATGAAGGGATTTACATCTAGATCAAGGGAGGTCATTGTCCCCCTGTACTCATCACTCATTAGACCTATGATTGAGTACAATGCCCCATTCGGAATGTATCTGACCCGACACCTGCAGCAGCTGGAAAGGCCCCAAAAGTTCCTCACCGAAAGGATAAAGGGTCTCAAAAATATGTCTTATGCTGCCCGACTGAAAGAACTCCAGCTCTATTCAGTCTCATACCGTTTGCTCAGAGGTGACCTGTGCCTGACATATAAGGCCATGTCAAACCCTGATTTGATGAATATGCTTCACCTCAAAAAATCTAGATCCCTCAGAACCACAAGGGCGGGAGACTTAAACCTTGACACGGTTATTAATAGAACGTGCTGGAGGGACAGATTCATCACCCAGAGACTCCCTATGCTGTGGAACAAAATCCCGGTACATGTGAGGCAGAGCACCTCGCTGGCCTTGTTCAAGAGGAATCTTGACCAATGGATGGGAGATCGCAGATATACCCCAGGGATTACTTCAGTGTCACTGCTTGACAGAGGCACAGCAAAATAATAGGCATAGTTTTATTCAAACTAAAGGGGTGGCGAAAGCCAAATAACTATGGGCTAGGCTTATAAATGCCCTTGGGCAGATAGCCTAGTATGAACCTATGAACCTATGAATGTGAGTGTATGCGCTGACATAATCTTCTAGAACATTGATTGTTTCCATTTGTTCTAGGGCTGCTTAGTGTAAACACTAAACACAGACATCCCTAAACAAGTGCACTGGTAGTACATTTACTTAGTGCTGTGCTGAGGCAGGACTTGCAGCTCAGAAATACCTTCACTGGTAGTCTTCACAGTTCTTCTATGAAACATAGACCTCCACAATCCTGAGAAGCTGAAACTCTGAAAAGTAATGCCCAAAAACAGAAGAGTGAAAAAATTAACTATGAGAGTTTTCTGCAGTGGCGCAAGTTACCCATTCACCCATCCATAGGGAGAGGCAAGCCGTTCACCTACCAAAATCTATATATACCCATCTCCATAACTTCACCAACTCAAACAAGGGAGAAATCTCCCAAAGGAAGAGAATCATTGCTGGTACACACTTAGAGATCACACCAGCAGTGATATCCTATGGAAAACAACAATTAACATTGCATTCTTTCACTCTTGTTTTCCCTTCATGCTACTTATGTTCAAAAAATGTTACCTCGACCACCTGTACACCAGCTGTTTTAACAAAAATTATGTAAATATATAGCACATCCAGGATGCCCTGTTAGCCCCTCAGAAAGCCAAGAAGGGACTGATAAATACTGGAGAGGTTTCAGTATGTAATTTCTTACTGTTAACTTATTTTTCTTTTGCAGCTAAATCATACTTAATAAAATTCCATTTACAGGAATTATCTATGCAGGAAAGTTGTTTAATATACATAAACATATATCTACATGCTATTTCCTGTTCAAAAAGATCTTAATGCTGCACTGAAGTACATAGAAAAGAAGTTTTAACAAGTCTTCTCTTGTAGGTTTTGAAAATACTAGAAGGTAACATCATCTGGAGCCCCAAAGATGCAAACAGACAGTATTATCAGACAGCAGTCATATAAATATTTGCCAGAAGTCATTGAAAGATTATAACAGTGTATGCTGTAAAGTGTATAAAATTATGGAAACAAAAAAGCAAGATTATAAGAAACAGTGATACCTTTGTGCAATAAAACATTGTCATACTGTACTACAGATGTATTAAATATACTATTTAGGAAACGTGAGTGATATTTCTTCTCCCAAACTTAAATACATTTTTCATTCATTCAAAACTATTTTTCTTTCTTTCAAAACCAAGGTACATCTGTGATATTTCTTGTGCCATATTAATAATGCCAAAATATATTTTACATTCATTCCAAACAATATTTTAAAAAATATATATATATATATATATATATATATATATATATATATATATATTGTTTTTACTAGGTAAATGCCTTGCACATATAATGTCCCTATGCTCATTCCATGAAAGGGCTATGCTCACATATTTGTACTTTTACTTTGTACATTTAACTGTTTAAACTTTTCTATAGCATATTTCCTAACTGCTGTTATCATTTTCACTTTGTAACCAAAACTGTTACCACTAATTACTCTTTCTAACTGTATAGAGCTTTTCTCCCCATGTCTCCACTGAAAATGGACACCAGCTGTCCAATTGGATTATCCTGGTAAACAAATCTTAAATAAATAAAAAAATAAAAATAAATATTTTACTTTCATTCAAAACTTAAGGGATATTTTCTCATTTCTCGTTGGTTTATGTTGTACGTGTCATTTAATACCACTGTCTAACAGATTCACATAAGCTTTAGGGACACCTTTTCCACAAAGGGTTGAACCTGACAGGAAGTTTTGCAACCTGTATGACTGTGTGTGTGTGTCTTTCTGAGATGTATAGTTGCATTTTACATATGACTTCACATCTAAGCTATGTTTTACTGATCATTTAATCAACTGCTGGGTAAGTTACTAGCACTTATTCAGCAGCATTATTATTCTTTGTTAAGATGCTTACAGCATTATTAAACATTATTTATTTAATGAGCTAATTGTTTGAATAAGCTAACAAAAGGCATAGTGTTACTGCCAAAATAAACCATTTGATACATACATCGTCTTTTGTCACTGATAGACATGTCTTTCTGCGTCTGGAAACTATAAAATATTATTATTTTGCAGACACTACAATGAAAGAAAGCTATAATGATTAACTGAAAATTATCTGAGGGAACTCGGAAAGGCTACTTTACACAATTGTAAAATCAGAGAAAACTTAATAGACTGATACTTTTTCCATGTGCAAATATAAATGAAAGTCAAAAACATGTTCTGTTCTGTAACCTTCTATGAACAGGAAGTAATCAATTTTGTTTAGCCTGGGCTTAAAAAAGATCTGATTAATAAAAACATTAATTTTTCACTTGTTCTTGTTCTGATTTCATTTTTTAGACAGTGGCAGTGTATTTTGAACTTACATTAGCTGTTCTCCAGTGTTCCCATCATCTGGTCATGTAACAGGTTATGATTTCCCCACCCCCACACACACTTGCACAATGATTCTTGACAGGGCATGTGCTGTTATGCAATAACATCACTCATGGGGTGGGTGATTATATGAGGTGAAGCTGCGTATCTTGAACTGCCAGGTGTTATTGCACAATAGTGGAGAACCAGGGAGTGCTTTAGTGCTACTATACAGTGGTTGATATTTAGGTCTGACATATTCTGTGGTTTATCTAAACACAGTGTTCTTATTTTTCAGTATTATTAATGTGCCTTTATCACACACTGATAATTCAAATGACTTTCTCGCATCTGCATAAGGATCGTATATATAAATATATGAACTCTATGATTCCTATCAGGATGACCTGTGAAGAACATAAGACAGTAAATTTTCAGGTTCATAGGTTCATAGGTTCATAGGTTCATACTAGGCTATCTGCCCAAGGGCATTTATAAGCCTAGCCCATAGTTATGTGGCTTTCGCCACCCCTTTAGTTTGAATAAAAACTATGCCTATCATTTTGCTGTGCCTCTGTCAAGCAGTGACGCTGAAGTAATCCCTGGGGTATATCTGCAATCTCCCATCCATTGGTCAAGATTCCTCTTGAACAAGACCAGAGAGGTGCTCTGCCTCACATGTACCGGGATTTTGTTCCACAGCATAGGGAGTCTCTGGGTGATGAATCTGTCCCTCCAGCACGTTCTATTTATAACCGTGTCAAGGTTTAAGTCTCCGCCCTTGTGGTTCTGAGGGATCTAGATTTTTGAGGTGAAGCATATTCATCAAATCTGGGTTTGACATGGCCTTATATGTCAGGCACAGGTCACCTCTGAGCAAGCGGTATGAGACTGAATAGAGCTGGAGTTCTTTCAGTCGGGCAGCATAAGACATATTTTTGAGACCCTTTATCCTTTTGGTGAGGAACTTTTGGGGCCTTTCAAGCTGCAGCAGGTGTCTGGTCAGATACATTCGAGCGGGGCATTGTACTCAATCATAGGTCTAATAAGTGATGAGTACAGGGGCGATGACCTCCCTTGATCTAGATGTGAATCCCTTCATGATCAGGTGGGTGATATAGAAGGTTTTCCTAACTACTTTAGCAACATGAGTGTCAAGCGAAGGCTACTGTCAACCTGGGTCCCCAGATCTCTGATGACTTTTCTGTGCTCAGTGGATTGCCACCTATATGGTAGCTAGGGGTAGCCTTGTTTTCCCAAAGGGTATGACTATGCATTTTTGGCGTTTAACTTCAGGCCATGGCTCTGGCACCAGTTATCCATTTCTGTGAGGCCCTTCTGGAGGATATCTGTGTCAGATGTGTTTTCGACTATGGCCCAGTTTGCAGTCATCTGCAAACTTTGTCAGCCATAACCCTCCTGTGTTTGCTTGTACTTCAGAAAAGTAGATGCCGAACAAGAGTGGACCCAGGACTGAGCCCTGTGGGACACCACTTGTGACAGGCTTTGAGTCTGACATGGCTCCAGCAACTCTGACCCTGTGGGTTCTGTCACTTAGCCAGTTTGCAACCCATCTTGTGATGTATGGGTTTACATTCAAGCTGATGAGTTTTTCGATGATACCTGAGTGGGGTATTGTGTCGAAGGCCTTTGCCAGGTCGAGGTAGGCTGTATGGACTGCCTTTCCCTCATCAATGGCCTTGGTGACTGTCTCGAAAAAGTCAACCAAGTTTAAGAGGCAGGATCTGCCTTTGACAAAGCCAAACTGAGTTGGATCCAAAGTCTGCAAGTTCCTATGTCTTTATTTATGAGTTCCATTATGATCCTCTCCATGGCTTTGCAGATAAGGCTTGTCAAGCTAATGGGCGGTAATTTCCAGGGTCTGTGGAGGCACCGCCCTTATGAAGTGGGACCACAGTCGCCACTCCTTGATCCTGAGGTGAGGCTAAGATTAAACAGCTGTCCTAACTGTGGGTTTAATTCCTCATTCAGTTCATGAAGCACACAGCCGGGGACACCATCCGGTCCCATGGATGCTGTGTTTTTGCCTTAGTGAGGCAGTTCTCACCTGGGCGTTGGAGATGTTTGGGGGCTACAATCCTCTGGAATAGATATTTCTAGTTTTGGGGGGAGAAGTTTGCACTGAACCTGTCAGCCAGTATGTTGGCAATGTGTGTAGGTTCAGTAATTTTCACATCATTTTGAACTAATTCTGAGCATATCTGGGAGTTTCCTCCTAGGTTTCTAACATAGCTAAAGAAGGCCTTATGATTCTCTTTAGAGTCCTTGGCGATTTTCTCTCAAAATTTGCCTTGGATGATTTTATGAGAGCTCTTAGTTTTTACTTATAATGATCAAAGGTGTCTTACCTTTCAAGGATTTTGCTCTATCTTGTAGTAGCTTCCTCCTTTTGTTGTAGAGCTTGTTTATGGCTGGGGTCCACCAGACTGGACGCTTGCCTTTGGTACAGAGAGTCTTAGTTTTGTTTGGGATTGCCTGATCCATGCAGTCCTGTAGGTGCTGGTAGAAGGCATTTGTAAGTGATTCAGCGGTTTGAGTAATGTTTACCACTGGCTCAGGGGCCTTAAAGGAGACCACACTAGTTTTTAGAAGTGTGAAATCGGCTTTTGAGAAGTTTTTCACTGTGGTCTTTTTGTTTCAGGTGGGGCGGGATGAGGACCTCCAGCGAGATTAGTTTATGATCTGATCTCACCAGTGAGGGGTATACTTCCGGTGTTGAACATTTTGATCCCATGTTCGTGATGATGAGATCAAGTATGTTTTCTCCTCTTGTGGGGATGGTGACTAGTTGTTCCATGGCATTTGAGTTTATGAACTCCAGGAATCTTTGGGTTAGAGTGTTCGGGCTTGAGTAGTGTTCCCAGTCTATATTAGGGTAGTTAAAGTCACCTAGTATGATGGTGTTTGGAGATACATTTATCCCTCCAATGTTTTCAGGAAGGCCATGTGAGGTTCCTGAGTTTGAGAGGGTGGCCTGTAACATGCTACAAATTGCAGAGCAGTCTTGCCTATGGTTAATTGCACCTGGATGGTCTCCGATGCATCATGCGTTGCCACCAACCTTGAGGTGTGGGTGTCCTTTATGAATATGGACACCCCTCCTTTCTTGGTGTTGTCCGGATTTTGGGGCGGGCATGATATGAGGTGAAACCTGTTAGTGCTGGGGTGCTCTCAGGAGCCTTGAACCAGGTTTCTGTCACAGCACAGACATCGATGTTCTCCATATTGAGAAGGGCCTCGTGCATCTTGAGATTGAGACTTCTGGCATTGAGCAGCATTACCCTTAGTTTTTTTACTTTTTTGTGTTCTAGGGTGGTAGGTTTAGAATTTGAGCCTTGCCTAAAAAGGCACTATGGGGGTGGCAAGAGCCTTTGCCAATATCCAAGCAGGGGTGACAGGTGCAGCGTGGCTTGTCCAGCATGTCATCCCAGGCAGACAGACATTGGATCCCCTTTGAATGACACCAGAATTTAAGCCAATTATTAAAGCTGATCATCTTATCACTGTATTGTGGCATCATTCTAGGTGAAGGTAGGATACTGCTCAAGGTCAGGGTCATACCTGCCTGGGCTACATAATCAGAGAGCTCCTCGATGTCCCTTTTCATGTAGTCCAAGGAGGTGCGTCTCAGGTCGTTGACACCAGCGTGGACAATGACTGAGTCGTGTACCTGCTGTTGAGAGACCTGAGTGCTTGCGTTATGTGGCGGATTCTAGCACCTGACAGGCAGCTTACTGTGACCTTCTCTTTACTCAGTCTGGTGAGCGGGGCGTCAGTGTGTCTGACTATGGAATCACCAATGACAAGTGTGTCTGGCATTTTGTTTGGCCTTAAGGGCTGTGACTGTTTGACACTCTGACTGTGTGGTCTATGTGTTGCATGTGTTGGGTCGTGAGGTGGTAGTTGTTTGGGTGTCTGCTTTGGTGGCCTCTGCTGTTTTGGTAAATTTTTGATCAGAGCCTCCAGTATGTCTTTGTGTGAGTATGTGTATGATTTGAAGTTGTGATGGTACCATGTGTGACTGGGTATGTATTGTGTGTGGTTACCTTCTCCTCCTGTCTGGTCTTGCCAGTCCTATGTTGAGAGAGCTCAGCCTCCAGTTTGATAGTTGCATCTCTGCATGTATTTGTGTTTTGTGGGAGAAGGAGAGGATTGTCTGTGTACATGAGGCAGTTGTAACATTGCCTCAATATTCCCAGGTTCACCAGTTGAGCTGGAGAGGACACTAGCAACTGATCCCTCGACATACTAGAAGTAGTAGATAAAGAGACTTTCAAAGGACTCCGGGGGAAGTGGGTTTTAGGCTGGTGGGGTACTATCTATAATAAGAGTGCTTTATCAAGGTGCAAGTACTGTAGGAGTAAGTGCTAGGCTTTACAGATAGAGAATAGTCTACTTGGGAATCAAGTAGAGATGAACTTTTCAGTTATAGGATATGCTGGTTAGATCAGCAGTACAGCTCGAGGAAGGTAGTTTTAAGGGAAAATTGGAAGAGTGGAATTTAGATGGCCCAAATAGTTTAACCTTGTTTAACCGCCGCTGCTCTTGTGTGCAACAGTACATGTAAAACTGTATTACTTAGCTATATTTAGCAGAGGATTATCAGTTTTAAAACCATTTTACTAGTATAATAGAATTATTATCTGCTGATATGAAGAGGTTCTTGGATAATGATGAGAGCCTGTCAGCCAGCATAAATAAGAAGATTTAGGACAGCCTTGAGGAGACATCCATGGCGTAAGAAAGGTACACAAATCAAAATATGTTAACAAAGAGACAGTGAAGTGAGTGACTAGCAGGAGAGGATCTTTGGAGAATTAATAAGTTCATCTAGCTGATGTTTCAAAGTGGAATTAGGAATCCACTGTTAGCATTAACTTAACTGTAAGATCGATCAACTTCATAACAGTCTAGCTAGCACTTCTTCTGATATCCTTACTCCGACAGCTGCTACATCTGCCATTAACAACACTTTCTGGTGATTTTACTAAGCTGTTTCTGATTTTTTAATAGCACTCACTGAATTTTATTTTTGCACTGTTAGAATTCTCTTGTGTTTACTTGTTATCTCTCTGTCTGTCTCTCTCTCGCTCTCAGAAACCTGTTTCTCAACAATTTATTGATTGTAATAGTGATATGCATAAGGCAATAATTGTGAAGCAAAGATGACAACAGTATTAGCATCTCTGTACTGTAAAACTATATGAAAGAACAAATATTACTAAATGCTAATTTTGGTAGATGTAGCACCTGATAAGGGCATAAATCTGATAAAAAGAATCTGAGTTTCACCCTTTAATCAACATTAAAATAACTAACAAAAGTGCAAGGTACGTCACCATGGGCTGCAGCTTTTAGAATGTGTGTATAATATGCTACTTATACCCCATCTGTTCACTGAACTCTGATTCCAGGCTTAGGATGGTAAGCATTTATTTGACCTGCCCTTTTTTCTAGTAGGCAAGGTTTAGCTTTTAACTATTCCCATTATGTTTTAAAACATTGGGGTGCACATGCTTAGAACAGCGGGGTGAAAAGACAGACAGGGAAATACTGGAATAAGGGTTTCTTGAATGCCAGCATTAAGTAAAATTACTGCCACTTATGAGTGCAACCATTCAGTTCATCATTTTTATTTAAAGTAATCAAACTGTATTAACAAGTTCACGTTTACAAACATTATAATTTGCATATATTGCTATATATCATATTACCTAAGCAACATTAAATAAATTATTAAGATCCTGCCTTTTTATAAACAAGAAACGTCTTTATTAAACCATCACTTATGACATAGGCAATCATATATTTATATAAATGAAAACAAACCACACTTACACAATCCTAGTTGTAAGCATTTTATATCACAAACCATACTAACACACTCTCAGTTGCAAACACAATACATCACTTATAATCTGCACAATCATTTTCAGTGAAACATTACATAGCTCATTTAAGTCCTGCCTTCTTTTAAATCTCATTCTTCCCCTGTAGGTATTGTTCCCACAATTCCCATTTTTCCCATGTAATTTGCTCCTTCCCTTTTCTAAAGATCACAATTCCAGTTGTTTTATCTCTGTTACTATACTCACTACTTCTAGTATAGTTGGTTTAGACTTTGATTTCCATTTCCTAGTAATTGCTTTTTAGGTAGCTACCATAATTAGAGACAGCAAGGTCTTACCATGTCTAGGCAACTCCAATTCTGTATCATAGCTCAGAAAAATCATCTTCCTCGTCACACCAATCTACTCACCCAGCATCTCCAATAGTGCACTCCGCAGGGAATCCTTAAAGTCTGTCAACTCACCGCACTCCCAGAAAATATGTTTCCAATTACCTCTTTCTTCCCTGTCACACCTCCAACATTTGCTGTCTACCCGAGGGAAAGTTCTCTGGAGTCTACTTGGGCTATAAACATATCTGTGTAAACATTTCCAAGCAAAAATCCTAAATCTTCTAGATTTTGTTGCATATTTGGGAAACATACATATATCCTTCTATTGTTTCTTTGTGAATTGTTTATCCGATCTCTCTTCCCAATACTTTCTAACCTCTTCTGATTGATTCTTATAGTTATCATGCAATATTTTATATACTCTACTGATTATTCCTTTTTTTAATGACAGCTTCTGTTCTAGATTCTACTAAAAATGCTACAAGTGCCAGCCTTTCAATTAGGACTTCCTGTTTCTTTGTTTGCCTATATTTTGATATCAATCTTTGATAGGGAAGGCAATCTCTAACCTGCAGCCCAAATAAATTCTCGGCATCTTCACATTCTATCATCTTTCCCTCTAGTTATTTGCTCCCAATACCTTGGTTCCTTTGCCAGTTTTCTCCAATAAGTTCCAGTCCCTTCTTCCTTAATGTCTATATCCCTAATTGTAGTCTTTCCTATCAGCAGAATCTCCTTTCTCCATTTCCATATTGGCCTAGTTCTTAGGATACTTTCTGCTACTTTATAGATATAATATTCTGTATGATCATTGCTGTTCTCATTAAAGGCCTACATCCAAAATCCCAGTCTATCTTTGTTTCTTGAGCCCCCTTTTTCATCATCATCATCCCTTTCCACTTTGAATTATAGTTTTCTACTTTTGCTATGTATGGGAGTCTTAACTGTGTAGCTGTGAAATAGCCCTTCAAATTTGCTAATCTCAGTCTGCTCTCATCAACTGGAAGAATCAGTTTATCCCACTTGACTCTTTCCATCTTCTCCTCTCAGATAAAGTCCTTCAGTTCTATATTAACTGGTATGCACAACTTCTACTATGGTTGATAAAAATATGCCTGACCTGTGTATAAGACTAAAGGGACTAAAAACATTATAATTGCTTGTATCTTACTATCCATATCCATATCCATATAACAAACCTTCCATTTTCTCAGTTTTTGTATTATCTTTTATTTAGTCTCTTCTCAAATATCTCTAGCTGCCACACCTGAATCATTTTTAATCCATGCTCCTAAATACTTAATTTTATCATGTCCCCATAAATATGAATATTGCTGAACCAATTCATATGTGGTACATAATTACCGCTATTGCCTTTGTTTTAGCTTCATTCATTTTGTATCCCAACAAGATTTAAAACCTGTCAAAATGGTCCACAAAACTGTAATGTCTCTTTCTAGTTTTGTCGGGTATAAAATAATATCTGCAAACGCAGCCAGCTTTTCTTGACTACCATACCAGTTATATCTTTGAATTTCTGAGCCCTTATTTGCATTGTCAGTGGTTCTAAATATAATGCAAATAAAGGAGAAAGAGGACACCCATGGCTGGTTCCTCTGCTCAAGCAGGAATTATCAGACAGGGTCCCTCCCCTACTTTAATTTCTGCCTCTGATCCCTCATATATCCTCCTAATCAACCTTATAATTTGTTAAGGACATGCAAGTACTTCCATTGCCTGCTCATCAAGTCTCAGCTTACTCTGTCAAATGCTTCCTCTGCATCAAGACCCACCAACAGCAATGGCATGTTCTTACATTCTGCTTCCCTCTGGATCACCAGTGTTCTGTTAATGTTGTCAAATGTCTGCCTCCACTCCACAAAACCACTGTGATACCCCAGCACTGGCCCAATAATCAAGGTGCCTCAATCCTCACCACTAGCACCAGTGAGGGGCATGCACATTGGGAGGATGACAAGTACACACAGTAAAGTACAATTTCCCTTAAGAGCACACAGAGATCACAGTCAGTCTGGGGCTGGTTTTCGCCCTTTCTCTCCAGATGCCCAATAAGACTCCCCACTGGCACAGCTATAGGGTTAAGATATCAGCCAAGTGGTCAAGCCAAAACCTCTAGCACTCTCTCTGTCCAACCAGTGCTTTGTGTCCCTGTCCAAGTAGCTGACATACACACCTTGAGATCTGATTTATATACAATCACACAGACCCTCCTGGGGAAGGCTGGCACAGGTTCATCAGCTATGCCCCCTTCTGCCCAAACTAAAAGGTAGTTATCACAGCACCAACCAGCTCTTTATCAGCTACTATAAGGCCCTTCCCAAAGGGTAACCAATTCTACTTTGTAATATTACTATTATCCAAATGGTAAGTGTGACCAAACTTGCAAGGCTATTTTAAGAGTGAACTGTACAATGTCCCCAAATACATATGCAAGTATTCTAAGAGCTTAAATATTTCTAAACAAACCAGCCACAATTAAAAGGGTTAAATATATTTAGTAATAAATAAAAGCACAAGACAATACTCAATAACTCAACACAGTGACAGAGTTCAGAATCACAAGAAATATTTTAAAACAACATTGCAGGACAGTCTCACATAAATACAGAAAACATCTAAACTAATCTTGTTATATTCCTATCTATCTCTAAGAAAAAATATGTTTTGAATAACTTACTTACAGAGCCAGGCAAATGCAAGTGCTGAATGGATGTTTACAGGTCCAAAGACAAGATACAAAATACACCGACTCATTCTCTGCGATAGTTCTTAAGTTAGTACCAAACATTTCTGCTGGGTTATCTCAGATTACATCATTCTTTGTCACGTCTGTGTCAAAAATATTTATTTTTCAGACATTGCCTGAAATTGGAAGTCTTAAAACCAGTTAAATACCTTTACCCTTGAAAACTGTAATTATTTTTGTTTCTAGACAACAGAAAAAATTTCTAGCTGCAGACATTCTGTCTATTGGCTGAGATCACCACCGCTGTAAACAATTCACTTATTTTGTTGAGTTTTCAAGTTAACTCTGTTCTTTTCCAGTAGGGTACACTGTGGTTACATTCTTGAAGCTCAGCACATATATAGTTCTCTTACATTTAAGACAAACCTATGGATCATATTAATATTCACAAATGACATAGAATTATTTATAAAATTCTAGCTGCCTGGGCTGGCAGCCTTCACAACCACATTGATCCATATCTATCAATTTTGCTATTACTTTTGCCATTCTTTCAGACATTATAGACATGAACACTTTATAATCATGGTTTGGTATTGAAATGGGCCTGTATAGGTTCATAGGTAGGTGCTAGGCTATCTGCCCAAAGGCATTTATAAGCCTAGCCAGAATGTGTTGGCTTTTGCTACCCCCTTAGATTAGTTCCCTGTGCCTCTGTCCAGCACAGCCACTGAAGTGATCCCCAGGGTAAACTTTCTGTTTCCCATCCACTCGTCAAGGTTTCCCTTGAAGAGTGTCGGCGAGGTGATTTGCCTAATGTAGATTGGAATCTTGTTCCAAAGCATGGGAAGTCTCTGGGACAGAAATCTATCCCTCCAGCACATCCTATTTATTGTTGTGGTGAGGTTTAGATCCCTAGAGCATGTGGCTTGAGGGAATAAGGTTTTCTTTAGGTGGAGCATGTCCATCAATTCTGGGTTGGACAAGGCCTTGTATGTCAGGCAGAGATCACCTCTGAGTAGGTGGTATGCAACCGAGTACAGCTGGAGTTTCTTCAGTTAAGCTGCATAGGGCATCTGTTTGAGGCCATTGATCCTCTTGGTGAGGTACTTCTGTGGTCTTACCAGCTTTTGCAGGTGTCTTGTTAGGTTCATCCCAAATTGGGCGTTGTCCTCTATGATGGGTCTGATGAGTGGAGGGGTACAATGACCTCTTTTGATCTGGATGCAAACCCTTTTGTGATTAGGTGGGCCATGTAGAAGGATTTTCTAACCCCTTTGGCAATGTGATTATCAAAGGAGAGATTACTATCTACTTGGGTCCCCAGATCCTTTATTACGTTTTTCGTATTTAGGGGACTACCACCTATGTGGTAGTTTGTGGGTACTTTGTTTTTTCCAAAGGGGGATGACTATGCACTTTGTGGCATTTAGCTTGAGGCCATGATTTTGACATCAGGTATCCGTCTCAGTGAGACACTTTTGGAGGATGTCTGGGTCAGCTGTAGAGTCAGTTATAGCCCCTAGTTTGCAGTCATCTGCGAGCTTGGTCAGCCATAGTCCTCCTGTGCTTGCCTGTGCCTCTGAGAAGTATATGCCGAACATGAGAAGTCCTAGGAATGAGCCCTGGGGAATTCCACTTGTAACTGGTTTAGAATCGGACCTAGCTCCCACAACTCCCATCATGTGGGTTCTGTCGGTGAGCCAGTTGGCAACCCATCTTGTGACATAGAGGTTTATGTTCAGGCTGGTGAGCTTGTCTACAATACCAGAATGGGGAATGGTGTTGAAGTCCTTTGCAAGGACTAGGTAGGCTGTGTGTACCACCTTTCCCTCATCTATAGCCTTGGTAACTGTCTCAAAGAAGTCCACCAGGTTTAGGAGGCATGATATGCCCTTAACAAAGCTGAACTGGGTAGGGTCCAGTGTTTGGAGGTTTCCAATGTCTCTGTTAATGAGTTCCATGATGATGCACTCCAATGAAGATGGATTTGATGGGTCTTTACCCTCTTTAGGTACTACAGCTACCACTCCTTTCTTCTGGGATGTTGGTACTTCTCCTCCTCTGAAAACACTGTTAAAAAAAACCTTCCAGATCTTTATCAGTTTTTTCCCTCCTAGCTTCCAAACTAGCACATTACTAAAGGAAGACAGCTGATAGTAAGAACTGTTATATGTTTTTAGTTCTGAAAGCAAAACAGTTACCAGTGGTGTACCACAGGGCTTGATTATAGGATCTCTCCTATTTGGCATATATTTCTCAGACTTTCAAGCCAGCATGTCTGGCCTATGGTTAACTAAGTTTGCAGATGACTGCAATTTGGATTTTGTTATTTGATCTTCACCTGACTCACAATTGCTCCAACAGGGCTTTAACCATGATAACAACTGGTATGATGACTATGGTCTCAAATGTAAAAAAAATATAGCATAGTTCATTTTGGTAAATTAATTTATACAGAATGCACCCCTCCAATCAGACACTCTTGTAAGGGATCTGACTACTCTTGTTGATAATTCCTTATCATTTGACCATCTTTGGAAAGCCTTTTATATGGCCTATCTGATTCCAAAGGCATCTCCATTAGATCCAAAGAAGTCTTAAATCCCCGTTACTCATACCTTATCAATCCCATTATTGAATATAATGGATCTTTTGGCATGTATTTATCTAAACATATACAACTTGGGAGACCTCAGAGATTCATATTTAAAAAGATCAGTGGCCTCAAAAATCATAGTTATCAGGAGAGACTGGCAGTCCTTTTTCTGTACTCATTCTGTTATAGACTCCTCCATGGTGTTTTGTATCTAGCCCTTTGCACCAGGAAAGATTCACCCCTATTTGATCCCCTATTCCATTGCAGCACTAATGGTGCATCAAATAATCTGTTAAGAGAACTCAACCTTCATCAACAGATAAATAAGACAAGTTGGCATGATAGATTTAGATCCCAGTGTATCCCTCATCTCTGGTACATACTTACACTGCATGTCAAGCTGAGTGGCATCCTTGCCACATTCATGGTAAATCTAGATAATTGTATGGGCAGCATCAAATTCTCTCCCAGACTATATTGTCTTGCCCTCTTTGAGGCAAGAGGGAATTTTTCAAAGGGCTTTTTGGCTAGATTTGAAATGGTCTGCAGACTGATTGCCTCATACTTACTTACAAGCTTATGTCTCTATGACTGTCAGAAATTATATTGTTAGCTGTTTGAAGCATTTACTCAAGGGTGTCCCCTTGTCTTGGATGGATGCAGAGACATGAATTAACTTGTTAATGTTAGATTGCTTCTACTTTTTCACATCAACATACCCATTTCCACATACAAACTACATGCCCACTTAACAGAAGCAATAGGTCATTTTTTTCTCTTTATTATTCTAACCACTTGTGCTCTAGCAAGGTTCATATTATGTTATCAAAACTTTAAAAGTTTGAACGCTATATGGTCGAACTCATATGTTTGAACTTTTAAAATTTCAAAAACGACAAAAAGGAAAAATAAAAAACAGAAAAAAACCTACCCAATGGTTTTAAAAGTTCAAACATATGGGTTTGACCATATGGCATTCGAACTTTTAAAAGATAGACAAAGTAATATGTAGGGTCTATATTAAATAAGCGAACGCATAGAAAAGCGAACACTTATTCATCGACCCTAGTTCAGTGAACGCTGAAAATATCAAACACTCGGAACAGCGACTTTTTTCCCAAGGAAAAAAACGCTGTTCCACAAAAAAAAAAAAAAAAAAAAAAAAAACTTAAAACAGTATTTAATGTGGGGGGTGAAGCCCCCCACAACCCCCTACTTATATATACCAACTCTGAGATCTTACCACAGTGGAGGAAATGGCAAACTCCTGAAACTGGCTCAGCGATTTTTTTTCCCTGAGAAAAAAATTGCTGTTCCGGGTGTTTGGGATTTTCAGCATTCACTGAAATAGAGTAGATGAATCAGCGTTTGCTTTTTTAAGCGTTCGCTGATTCAGTATAGACCCAATATGTACCCCTCTAGCAACAATTTTAAAGTGATAAAATGCCCACTCAGTTAGTGTTAATACTTAACCAGCACAGCTTTGTGTATTCATTCATGTGCATTTCTGAGTGGCCATTTTCTGAATTTTGTTGTTTATATTTTTACTTAGTTAATTGTTTTGTATTGTTTTTGTTTCCTACCAGACTAGATCTGTAGGAAACCCTGAAACCCTAAGCTTACATCGTCACTATGCTAGGTGTGATAATGTGAGTCTGTGCAATACCCCACAGGCTTGTAGCAAAATTGCTAGCTTTTCAACTGAAAATGAAGAAATAAGAAAATGCATTTCTTAATGATAGAAGCAGAATGGTAAGCAGAATCCTGACTATACAAGGATGGCAGCCATTCGAGACATCATATCAGGAAGCACTAATTCACAAAATCTTTAATTATATCCAAACATACACTAACAAATCAAGTCAAAGAAAGGTAAAAGCTAAAATGCTTAAGAAGATGCGACCAAAGGAAATGCACTCATTGCTAAAAATGGAAGTAGGAAACAGGAAGGAAAAAGATAAGAAGCTGAGAGAGTCTGAAGGGTGCAGGAAGGGGTATTCTGCTGGAAAGACAGGTAGCAGGTGAAGAATATGGGCAGTACATTGTGTGGGGGTGGCAAGCCAACAAGAGAAGAAAGAAGATCAGAAACTGGGGTACAGGATTTGGGAAAACATAGGATAGGAGGTCTAGTATCACTCGACAGCAGGTAAAGCAGCTAAGCATAGCTGAGGCAAGACCAGAGAAGAACCTGGTGATTGGGGACTTACTAATTAAGGGAATTAAGTTTTTATGTAAGAGAGATGAAAGTAAACATGAGGGTGGGCACTGGCAACATGTAATGGTTATACCACTCAATTACCTTGTATTCCCTATAATTCTAGCATCCTAATGAACCTTAAAATGAGCAAGACATAAGAGGAGATTTATAAGGTGATCAAGAAGGACAGTGGAATGGACAAACCTGCAATATAGGCACTAGATGCATATCAGTGAAGATGGTGACTGTAGTAGCAAACATAGCCAGAATAGTAGCTGAAAAATGGCATCACAGAGGAAGGAAGCCTGCTTTTTTTGGAAATCTTACAAATGTCATCAGCATTATCTTACCAGTGTCAGCAGCAGTGCTTTCATAAGATATAACAAACAACTTTCCCTCATTACCACTGGAACTTTATCCTTTTGCCTCATACACAGACACATTCTATTTCAAGGCCATAGCATCAGATCACACCCAAGAATTACTTCTAAAACAGAATAGCTCAGGTGCCAGGTTCAGTAAGTTGTGCTCAACCTTTCTTAGACTGTCAGCCAAAAGACCAAATATGTTCATTTTAAGTGTCTCACTCACCTTTGACTCAGTTTCCCTAAGCATTCAAGCATTCCTACATAATTTTCCTTCCTAAAATTTCATTTTCATCTAAACACCAATAGTTTTGACCCATCTGCGACCTATAGCTTACTGCAAAATATATAAAAATATATTAACAATTACTAATGTGTATAAATAATTATGGCCTCTGTGACCAACAGCACAGTTTTAGAAATTCTTTCAGCACCATACAGCTTTTCTTTCTTCCAGTGATACCAACTATAGCAATGTGAACAGTGGTCTAATTTGTCCAGACATTTTATTGGCACGGTCTGTGCCTTTGAAATCATTAACCATAATTCACTGCTATAGAAACTTTATGGTTCAAAAAGTACCCAAAGGTTAGAACTTTTCAGATTTACTGAAACAACTCCTTCTCTGAAAATGGTCAAATTAACACTGTTCTTCTCCTTGTGTATTAATCACCTTCCCTTGACTTACCAAATCTTAATTGTATATAGATGATATACTTATGGGAAGAGTCCATCAAAAGTGTCCCTACATTTCAAGCAAAGCAGGCAGGGTTCACAAATTTGTGTGCATGACTACAAAATAATAAATTCATATTAAACTCACAGAAAACTAATATATTGTTTTTCTATGCCCCTCGATTCTTCCATCCAGTCCATGTGTTATCATTAAGGTTTTGAATAATAACCTCATACCAGACATTTCACAACAAAAGTATCTCGGGTTTTCACTTGAACCATCACTCATCTTTCCTTATCACACATTCGGTATCACTGCTAAAGTGTTTTCCCATCTTAAACGTTACTACCGTATCTCTAACCTCTTTCACCTACTGCATGATTAGCCATAGGCAAAATTGTTCTAATTCCAAAATCTTAATATGCCATTCCTTTCCTCTGTCTGCCTTCATTACTGAACACACAAAAATTATAATCCGTTGAAAACAAAATTTGGAGATTTGTTCTACTAGCAGATATCAACACTTCACTGCAAACAATTAAAATATTTCACTTGATTACTTATTACAGACTTATTTCTCTTCTCAGTACCTTGATATTCAAAATTCTGCAACTTAGTTAATGCCCTTCCCACCCCGCCCACCACTAAAAACATTACTCCCTATCAGAGAATAAGGCTACTCTTTTAGAAACAGAATGATCTCTTTAACTTGGCCAAACCAAAATTTATAACTAGCACTGGTAAAAATGCTTTCACAGACTAGGCACAACACTAGTGAATCATCTCCCAAATGAAGTGGAAAAATAATTAGTCTTTATAGGACTTAAAATCTGCAATAAATGATAATTTGTGCAGTGAAGCTGAGTGCACCTGTTTTCATGATGCTGGCTAGCTCGCTGTACAGTTCTTACTCTGCTTATAAACATATGGTATACTTTATTCATTATGCCATGGTCAACACTTTATATCATAAGTAAATGTAAATATTGTGTAAACTATAGTTAGAACTTTTTATGTGTAAATTTCTTGTAGATTTTAATGTACTGTACAATAAGTATGTGATTTATACATGCTTTTCCACTAATTATGTCACTTACAACTTTGTATAACACTACTATTGTTCTTTTGTGTTGCTGTTTTATTTAATGACACCATTTCAGTGTCTTGCATTGTTGGACCACTAAAGAGACTCAGGTCTTGACCAACTCAGTTAGCTGGTTAACACATGGAAAACAACATAAAAATAAAATAAAGTACACCTTGAAACAGTAAACATAGAAAATGAGTATATCACTGGTAGAGGGTTTGGGGAGGTCTGCAGTAAGAAGAAGCTCTGTATCAGAAATTGCATATTCCTCAGACCAGAATAGCCAGTGATACAAAAGGAGGCATTAGAAAAATCTTTACATTTGTGCCATTGAACAAAGAAGCAGCTGGTAGGCAGAGTCAGGAAGGATAAATAGCCAAGTATCGGGCACCAAAAAGAGATTATAGATTTGCAGAGAAGAAATGAAGCAAAGGAGAATCATCTGAGGATGGATGATGGACAAACTGCAGAAAATTAAGGAAGAAGGGGAAGCTGTGACAGTGGTGTAAGATGATACTCTGGACAATGCTGGTGGTATAGGTCAATAAGCAGAGGCATTGGGGTATACAAGTGTTAGGCTATATGGCATGCAGGAATGATGGCGAGAAGTGAGAAATGGGTGGCAATCTCCAAAAGAGAAGCTAGAAAATGCAGGGCGAGGTAGGAAGATGAACAGCATCTAGTAAAAGAGGAGAAACAGCCCAACAATCTGTAGCATGGTGTAGGAGAGGGGATTTGGGGAACTACAGCATATGAACCTCTGACATATCCATGGAGGAGGATGAAAGTAGGAAAGTATAAAAACGCATTGTGAAAGGTGGAAACTCAGAGTAAAGAAGGACCAGTGTATACCACAAGCAGACTGAGAGGTGCAAACCATAAGGACTGAGAGGGAGAAGAAGGTGGCTAAGGCAATAAATTAAGAGGGATGCAGCCAGCTGTTGTGTGGTACTTATCAGCATAGAAATGGTCAAAACCATTAAGGTGAATGTACCTCTGTCAAAACTGGTCATGATACTTTATGATTTTGTGTAGAGTGAAGAACTCAAAGCCAAGGATATAAAAAGTGATTTGGCACCATGATGGGTATAAACTATGTGGAGATATGAAAAAGAACAAAGAATTATGAGAGTAATGGCAAACTGAAGGGA
Source organism: Protopterus annectens (assembly GCF_019279795.1). Classification (NCBI taxonomy): domain Eukaryota; kingdom Metazoa; phylum Chordata; order Ceratodontiformes; family Protopteridae; genus Protopterus; species Protopterus annectens. The sequence goes on along the minus strand of NC_056733.1, from coordinate 1,624,279,791 downwards.
CTTAAAAGCTATAAACATTGGGATGAGACATGGCATCCAGAGCTTAGAAAGCAGGATTTATGAATGAAAAAAGGCAAGAACAAGAGGAAAAAATTAGCAAGAAAGCAAAAATAGTGATTAGTTCAAAAAGAAACATACAGAGGATAAAGCACAAAAGGACAGCTGCTGTAGTGACATTAACAAATGCATGTGCAGAATGGCAGTTAGTGAGGATGCAGTCATAAAGAGTTAAACAAGAGTCTCTTTTACACACATCTCAGTGGGAAAGAAGTGGGAACATGTCTCACAAGGCTAGGTAACTGAAAAGCAGGTCATAGATAGGGAAGGAAAGAGAAGCACTGAATTAACAGTTCACCTAGCATTCGTCAAAAACAGTAGATGAGTGTGTGTCACTGCCTGGCAGGGAGGGAGCAAGTGGAAAATGAAGTAGTGGTGGACAGGTAGTTGCATATAGAGAGACATGATGTCAAAAGAGATCTGGTTACCCTAGGGAAGGGCAAAACACAGGGTCTAAGAAGAGCTGTGGCAGAAGACACACAAAAACCTGTTCAGAGTTCAGGTTAGTCCTCTGACAGATATCTTCAACAGATCAATGTCCACTGCAGAAGTACCATGGGATTGGAAAATGGCAAAGGTGATTTGCTTTCATTAGAGGGGTAAAAAAAAGGAGCCTACGGGACCACAGACCAGGCAACCTGATACTAATAGCTGAGAATGTTACAAATATTCTTAGCAGATGAGTTATTTTCATGGAGGACAACAAACTTCAGGATACCAACCAGCATGTGTTCATGACCAGAACTCAAACAAGAGACACTTTTATGACTGGGACATGGGGAATTGGAGTGGTGGGCAATGTAGTCAGCCTGAACATCATCAGAGCCTTCAACAAAGCCTTACATGCATGGCAATAAGGTAATCTGCAAGGGTTGGGGTGGGCATATAAATTAAGGGACTGGACAGAGATTTAGCTGAACAATGGGACACAGAAGGTGGTGAGGGAAGCTATCGGGGGTAAGGGATGTTACGTGTAGAGTGTAGCAAGTGTATGTTTTGGGTTTTCGGCTTTTTTTGGCTCTTTTTCTTGTTTGTCTCAGGCATATTTCGAGAGAGAGCAAACAAGATAAACCACAGTGTGAATAGCACAAAGCTGTGGGCAACAGTGGATGATGACAGGGAGAGCCAAAAGAAACACTCAGAAAGCACATACTCAGCTTGCATGGGAGCAGAAAAGCAACAGTTAGGATTCTTCAAAAGCAAATGTAAATTACTGAGCTTGAAACACAGAAGCCAGGATGCAATGTCCTGGATTAGTGGAGAAAGATATGTGTCAGGAAGAGTACATAGGAGTGATTATCCCAGCAAGACTGTACCAGCAAAAACAATGTTCTGTGTCATGTCAATTTCTTTTGTACATGATAAATATCTTCTGTCAGAAAAACACACCACCTGAGAACTGAAATGGGGAGTCTCCTGCTTTGAGGCAACAATGTTGCTCACTGTATAACCATCTTAAAATATCATAAATTTCCTAATAGAAGGTTTAGTTTACTACAAATAAAGTAAGTCATTACAAAAACATTAAAGTCTGTATGTATCTCTCCCCACACACTGCTAAACAATGTTATATTTTACATAACAACCAGTGATTAGCAGAACTCGGTGCATAAGACTTGTGGTCAATCAATAGTCACATAACAATAACATTTTCACTTAAAAACCTTTGCAGTATGATCTGTCTGACTTTGTGAATGGGCGTAGATGTCAGTACTGAATAAAAAAAGTGAACTATCACACCTGCAGAGAGGAACCATAAGCAGCCAATCAAGAAATTGCACTGGAAATCAATGAAAGTAAATGGACTTGAAGTTTCACAAGCAATACTTATTTAACTTATTAAATCTATCCACAGGAAGATGCTTCCACTTCTGTCAGCTATCCTGAGGACAGTTGGTCAGAGCTTCAACTAGCCAGTTTCCCTTTCCAGAGTCCCAAATTTTTATAAGTACCTCAGTGTGGCATAAAACTTAAAAAAAAAACAAATGTGCTGAACATTGAGGCCTTTTGTCATAACACCACATTGTCCTCCTTACTCTAAGAAGAAGGTTATCACGCATAATATTTCATCAGTTCTTTTTTCCTTACAGTTTTGCTCAAAGACTTACTTTGACACATTTTTCTTACTTTCACCTTCTTTTTCCTGGTATAATAACAGTAAAAATGGAATGCGATTCTCTTGTAAGGCTGAGTTACTGGAGAGACTGAGTCATCAAAATGCAATATTACCTAGCAGTTCTTTAGTCCACTTGTACCTTTATATACTGTACATGATCATATTTGCTCCTTGTTGGAACTCACTCTGTTATTTATGATTTATATAAGGCCTAGTACTTTTTCTACAGGGGTGATTAATACTTAATCCTTGCCTTACAGAACAAACATTTTTGTCAAGGCTGTGATTTTATTTGTACTGGCACCTACCTTAAAGTATCCCAGTAATGATATGACACTATAAAAATTATAAGTATATACCTTTGTGGTTACACATTCTAATTTAGGTATTTAGGTCTTCACTTTAGCTGATTATAGACTCCTACTTTCACTGTGTTGTTTGGTGTACCTAAATCAATAAACATTTCAATGTGTCAGAGATGGAAGTCTATTTCTGATTTTTCTTGTTCAAATAATTGTATGTATGTTATGTATGCTTTGTTTCACAGTTTTTACTATATCTTTCTTTGACTCCTATGGTTTTACTCAAACTAGTAACTTTTAATTTTGAAAGTGCCCCTTTATCATATTCTGTCTAGCACTGTTTTTTACCACAGAAGCATTTATCCTGCCTTAATATTGATCTACACATCCTTATGAAGTGTTTTTTTTTCAGTTCACATGCAGTTTATCTTTTCACAGTTTGTGTTTCCTTAAGTGGGTAGTTGCAACTACAATTTTATACTGACAATCTACTGTTAGGTCCATAGGCTCATAGGTAAGCATGAGGTTAATTGCCCTTGTCAGCCATTTTAAGGCTAACTAATTTACCTTTGGATGCTTGAATTAGCCTATCCCATTTGGTGTTAGATTGGCATTACCCATCCCATAGTTGATAACTATATATTACCCCTATTAAAAATAACTGGGATCATGCCATAGATAATTTGAAGGGATCCATGCATGTGATAAAGCATTTAATATCTACCTCTGTCCATTAACTGTACAGGCGACAGTCCTGGGGTATATTTTCCATTTCCCATCCACTGATCCAAGTTGGGCTTGAAAATGGACAGAGATTAGCTTAATTTCACATGCTTGGGGAGTCTGTCCCACAGCAGCAGTGTCCGCTGTGAGATATATCTGTCCCCAAACCATTCTGTTGATGTTGCAGAAAAGGTTTAGATCCCTAGACCGAGTATTTCTGATGCCATTTGACTTGCTGATGTTCAGGAGATCCATCAGTATCAGGGTTGGAGCATACCTTGTATGCCAGATGCCGGTCACCTCTCTTAGCAGTCTGTAGGATACTGAATTTAGTGACAGACCTTACGTTGGTCAACTTAGGATGTATTGTTTAGACCTTGCATCCTTTCATTAGGGTATTTCTGTGGGTATTCCAGTTGTTCCATGTGTCTGGACATATATATGCCAAACGGGGCATTATACTCAATAACTGGCCTAATGAGTGCTGAATAAAAAAGAAGACTGACATCTCTAGATATGGAGACAATCCCTTTGTTTATAAGCTGTGCAATATAGAAGGGCTTTCTCATGATGATGGACACATGTTGGTTGAAAGTTAGGTCACTGTCCACATAAGTTCCCAAATCCCGACGAACTGTGTCAACTCTTAGGGCACATTGTCAATTTGTAAATTCCGTGGGGTAGATAACTTCCCAAAAGATACAATAATACATTTTTTGACATATAGTTTCAGTCCACGATTATGGCACCAGTTACTTATTTGGGGTAAACCAACCTGAAGTATGACTAACTCATTTGGGTATTAAATGACTCATTCTAGCTTGCAGTCATCAACAAATGGAGTTAGAGATAGCCCTTTGGTATTGTTTTTTATTTCAGAGAGGCAGATGTCAAACAGTAGAGGTCCCAACACAGAACCATGTGGGACTCACTGGTGACTGGTATCTTTGTGGTGGTAACGTCTCTTGTTTTGATTTCCTGCAACTCATCTTTGAGCCATTTGGCAATCCAGCAGTTTATTTAGGTTTTCTAATATGCCTGAGTGCTGGATTGTGTCAAAAACTTTGGTCAGTTAGAGATATGCAGTGTGTACCATTTTACCTTCATCCATTGCTTTGATGACCTTTAAAAAAAACTCCACCAGGCTGGGAAAGCATGAACCACCCTTGATTAATCCAAACTGAGACGGGTTCAGTGTTTTAGGTTCCCTATGTTCTTATTGATTAGTTCCCTAATAAGTCTTTCCATGTCTTTGCATATGATGCTGGTCAGATGTATGGGTTTGTAATTGTCTGCATCTGTGCAGGGTCTTCCCTTATTAGAGAATGACTGGAGCTGTTCTCCATTCACTTGGTACAAATGCTGTATGGAGGCTGAAGGTGAACAGTGTTAGAGGGGATGGATAAATCATGCTACATGCTATTTAAGATGCAGCCGGGGATATTGTCAGTATACATCAATGCAGTGCTTTTATCTTTTGAACGTGCTTTTAGTACTTGTTCTTGTGTGATAGCTGGAGCTGAGCCAGTTTCAGGTATATCTTGAAGGACAGATGGAGGGAAGAGATGGGTAAAGTCAGAGCTACATTTATGGACCAGTAGGTCTGCTATATCTTTACCTTCAATATAGGTAACATCATTTATAATCAGCACAGCACATTTGTTACATTGTGCTTTTGAGATTATGAACATAACTAAAACAGGCCTTGCGATTGTCTTTGGCTTGGGTAGTTATTTTAGCCTGAAACTTGTTTTTTTGTGGATTTTATTAAGCTCCTGAGTTGAGTGTTTGTTTCAGTAATGAGAGTTCAATCATTCTGGAAATTAATCTTCTTACTTTTTGTCAAAATTATCTTCTTTTTATTGTAAAGTTTTTGATGTTATACACACATGGGTCTGTTTCTAGGGTTTGTCCTGTGCTTGTTCTTACAGTCTATAGCTGCATCTATGCAGCTGTTTACATGCTAGGATTGTGTGGTGGTATATGATTCCACATTCAGTGGAGTTAGCTGTGTTTGGTGATTAAAAGTCTGACAATGCATCACTTAGGAGTAGGTAGTTTGTCAAGATAAATTTCTAAAGGTATCTTGGGTGCAAGGGCTTTCTGGTTTAAATTTATTTCGAAGAAGACAGCATTATAGTCAGACCTAAAAAGTGATGAAAATACACATGCTGACTCATTGCTCCAAGGTGATAAAGTCCAGGAATCTCTGTGCTTGAGCATTAGTGGTGGTGTAGGTTTTCCATTCTATAGCTGGATAGTTTGGATCATCTAGGAAAATGGTATTGGGGTTTAATATTGAGTGATTCTAGTTCTAGTAGTTAGGTATTGTGGCTTTCTTGGGTCATAGAGGGAGTTCTATAGCTAGCTCATATATGGTACAGGACCTTTCTGATGGTATTTGAACATGAAGAAGCACTAGTGCATCATGTTGCTTTACCAGCCTAGATGTGAGTCTCTTCTGGATGAAGACTGCGATACCTCCACCTTTTTCCCCCCTTATGTACAGTAGTTTGTCTAAACATGTGGAAAACATTATAGCCCTGCACACCCAGAGTGTTTGCTGTTTGAAACCATGTCTCAGTCAACACACAGATGTCAGCTCTATGTATACTGTTTTATTGTCTTGATCTGTCATATGCCTTGCTTTGTTTTGTGTTTGACCTGTTGCTATCTGCATTTTCCATACCTGCTGCTTTGCACCTTGCTGTCTTTAACTCTTTCATTTTCTAATGCTTTTGCTTGCTCTTCTGAAATTTCTTATAACCTGCCATGGTCAAACAAGTCTTATAGGCTGATATCTAAGTTAGTCTCTTTCATCTGATCTATCATAAGATGTCTGTATGCTTTATTTTAGCTCTATCTTAAAATGTCTGTATACTTTCTTTTAATTTGTAAAATTAAAATTTCTTGCAGACATCTTGAGTTTCATACAGTAATTGTTGCATGCATCATTTGATCCTTTTGCAGCCTTTTTAAATTTAAACATTTTAAACAGTGTGTTTGTTTTATAGTTGGAATTTCATTGTTACTTTTTCTTGCACTGCCGAATGTGTCCTTAAATGTTGACAGTGCTTGATATATAATATGCATCTTGTTACCAGCCCTAAGGAGAGATTTCAGTCAATTAACCAAAGCTTATTAACGCTTGTGACATAGTTTCTTACTGTAGATATCCAGCTGATCCGCCATGGATTCAAGCAGTCTCTAAGTTTGTATAATAAGGTTGAAGATTTGGAATTTGATATGACATTTTCTCTTCTTGCCTTTTACATAACATTACCTTGCCATTAACATTATTTTCTTTATGTCAATTATATTTCCTTCGTTTTCTGGTTCTTTTTAGTAATTTTGGCTACTGTGTTTGATGAAAATATGTTTTGATCTGCTTGATCTTGCTTATTATTCTAATGCTAGCTTTCTTCACAAGGCCTTCCCTGTAATAATTTGTGTAACTGCCTTCTTAGAATTAACTTTTTTCAACTTTAAAAATGATAAAACAAAATGTCACCTGGTCTGTATACTTTTCTGATTCAAAATGTTCACTTTCTTTGCTGTTTTTTTTTTGTTTTTTTTTAGGCAGATACCAGATATTTTCTATCAGTATTACTTAATTCACAGTTAACTAATGCAGCCTTAATTTGGTCAGGAATTCTATAGTCAAAGTACACTGTGCCCCCCTTACAAATTAGTGTGTGTGTGTGTTGAAAAAAAATCATAGACTTGTGTCTTTTGGCTTTTCCCGGTTAGGGGTCGCCACAGCGGAACTCCGGTCCGCTAATGATTGGCAGTAGAGTTTCACATGCTGGCTTGCCGGGCCTAACGCACAACCTTCCATGCAGTAACGCCCATTCACGCATGTCGCCAAACAGAAGACGCTCTAACTGAGGATTGAATGGGCAAAAAAAAATCATAGACTAAAAACTTTAAATCATAGATTAAAATTTTAATTTGCTATAGAAAAAGCTAATTAATATAAATAAAGCAGCTTTAGTGTCAGTGTGCATGTCACCAAATGCCACCACATATTGACTAATTCCAGATTACAAACACTGATTAACAGAACTAACCACAAGAAGTCTCTGGCCAATCAGCATTCACCTAATATTTTCCAGAAAACCTATTGTAATTCTCTTGTGAATGGGTTTAGAGATGAATACTAAGTGAAAACATTGCAATAAACCTGAACATAGAGCAGCTATAGTAAGGAACCATTCATGAAGCTACAAAACAAATCAGTGTAAGTAAATGGAGCTTAAGCTTCAGATGCAATACTAGGGCAGATACTGAATCTATTTGCCCATTGCTGCTTTCAGTGCAACTAATGATCCTGGAAAGAGTTATCTGGACCTCTGTCTACAAGTGCCTCCTTTTCAACATCCTAGTTTCACTAAATACTTCCAAATGACACAAAAGGTAAAAAGACATGCGGGACAGTTACTGAGGCCTTTTGTCATGACAACACTGTACCAAGTAGGTAATGGAATATTTGCTTAGGAAGAAAATTCCAGAAGAAACTAATACTGCCACAGCACAACCCCTTGATGAGATCACATGCAGATTCAAGGGCTGCACAAAAAGAGATTGTTTTAAACTAACGGAGTCAGTTTGGGGAACAGTCACCAGGAGGATGTGAAGTACAAAGAGGCAGAATTACAAACAAGACTAAAAGAAATTAAATGCTCTCCCTGAGCAGCATGTGGGACATATAGAATATATATGGGTTCTTAAGATAATGCAAATGAGATTTGAAAGATAAACCTGAAAAGGAAAGAAAGAAGACGAAACATAGAGGCTACAGGCATCAGAATAAAGGCACAAACAATTCTATAGAAAGGAGAAAGGTTTTATTCAAAGTCAATATGGGGAATGAATGGCAAACGATTACTAGAATGAGTGTCAGAAAACAAAACCACAGACACTTTCAAAAATGCATAAACCAGCTGGAAATGGGATAAGGTGAAGTACTGGGTGAAGAAAGTGGCATACAGTGATGAATATAGTTAAAATGTCTCCTGACTAAAATAGAAAATAAAATGAAAAAAAAAAAACCAGCAATGAGAACACGTGATAATCTAGCAATCAGTTAAAATCCAATAAAATATATACTTTCCAGCATTTCTAAGACACAAAAATACAATATAAAACAGCAGATAAATGACAAAGGATATACTTTCATAACAAGCAAACTTTTTTCTAACAACCCAAAATGACAATGAAAGGCCATAAAAATGTCCTAAAACAGATTAAGTCAGAGTCTATTTCTACTTTAAAGGACCTAAAATCAAAGAAAGGAATATGTATCCTGTAATGAAACAGCAAATCAGCTTAAAATGCTGTTGCCTAAACACCTCTGCCTCAGCCAACTATCAGCCAAACCTATGTTTTTACCCTCTTTCAATATGCATATTGACCATACTTTTAGCTAACCTCCTTTCCAATTGAAAATGATTTTCATTTTAGCAGTCAAAAGAAAAATACTGGGCAAACTGGTTGAAAAAGACCCATGCCCTGAGAAACTATTGCACATAACTTTTTTTAAATTTTGTACTTTATATATCTATACCAATCAATGACCTAGTCAGTTTATCCCCATTATCATAGCATAGTTAGTTTCAGGAAAATAGCAACATTGATGCATTTTCTGCAACCACACTGCCAACAAAGTAACATTACCTGCCTATGTCCACATTCAAAAGACTGTCAAAGATCTGATAATGAGGTTGCTAATTATTTAAATGTGAGCTCTATGTTACATTCAGGATAGATTTAGAAAAATGTTAGAACACTGAAGCTGTTCTTTACAAGGTTAAAAATGTTACCTTTTACTAGGATGGAAAAAAATGGTTTACCATTTGTGGAACTAAATGTGTTTTAAACCTAATAGATTATTAACTACTTATAGTGGTGGGACGTTGGCGTAATGGTTAAGGTGCTTACCTTTGAAACACAAGGTGCAGGGTTTGATTCTGTCATGGGGTAATTGGCTAGGCTTAAAATGGCCCGCAAGGGAAGTTAGCCTAGTACTAACCTATGAACCTATGAAATACATTATAAGGCATTAGTTCTAGTGCATAACTAATTGCACAGTTCATAGCTACATAACAAAATGTTTTCTCCAGTGAAAACTGAGCCCATGTTATCTGCTGCTGAACTACTACACCTTGGAATATTACAGTAGTTCATATTTAGTACTATGTTTTCTCCATTTTCAGTAGCAATCCACCACTGAAGCTCTACAAACTCTACACTGTCTTAAGCACAGACTGCTTCATTTGCAAGTGATTCAAATGCAATAAAAAGATGGTTAATTCATCTGTAGTTCAGATTAAGACCAGTGCTTAGCAAAGGATCACAAACTGCTTCTTCTAATAAAGGATCTTGACAATAATGAAACCAGACAACTTATTTTCTGTAAATCACTTACACCATGGCCCCTCCATCCTCAATCAATATATACAGCCTGTGGTTGTGAAAGTCCTTTCTCACTTAAAAATGCTTTATAAAAAGGAGAAATTTCCTAATGTCAGAAGGATGTAATTCAAAAGTCAGACAAATACATCCTTCCACCCACAATCCTTTTTTCCCCCATTTTTTTTACACGAGTTTAAAGTGTCACTTTCACAGTGACATTCATCTCCAGCCGGTAATCATACCATCGGGTTTCTAGCCCAGGTTCCAAAAAAAAAATAAATAAATAAAAATTCTCCCCCTCGCAACAGAAAGATGTTCAAAACAGTTTTAAAGAAAGTGCTTGCATTTTTGCATTATCAGACAAAACTATATTTGTCTAATGTTAACTGTTTGTCAGTTATACACTGGGCATATATCTGTTTTTTACCACAGAATTTGAAACTTGTGTATTTGGAAAACTTGTCCCCCTCAGCATTACATTTAAAACTTCAGATTTTGTTCTCATTAAAATTACAGAATCATGCTTACATTATTTTATGACCAGCATTTAGTCACACAGTTAATGAATTAGCTATCTCAAAGACAATCCAGCAAACTGCAATTCTCTTCCACAAGAAATCATTAGTTGCCATAAGGAAGTCAAAAATTTACTTCACAGCAATCTATACACAAGTACATCTTGCACTGCTTCAGAAACTGTGGATAACTACTGGTGAATGTTAATATCCATTACTCAATGACACCAATGCAGTTAGAGAGAAACAGTTATACTGCCTGTTTTAATTAATGTTTATTACATATTTAGCTTTTGGGACATGTATAGATACTGTTGTTAGATCACCTAATATGTTCATTAAAATTAAAGAGTTGGTTACAATGTATATGTTAAGTGATGGTAATTCATTACATTTTGCTTTTTAGATTTCCAAGATTGCTCTTATCAGTGATGCAACATATTATATTACTATTATGCCTTCTGCCCTAACTTTAGATTTATTGTGTGCATAAAGTTTATGCTATATAACATCCATTGTACCTATAGGCTTAGTCACTGTATATACTTTGTATATTGCACCATTCATTGTTTGTGGTCACTAGTTCAGGTCATAGTTAAAAAAGGTTCAGCCCTTTTACCAGATTATCAGGTAAATAAATAAATAAATGTAGTCTAAACAAGTGACCTGTAGACAAGACATTAATGATTCATATCACTAAGGCCTGATAGAATTTTACTGAGATACAAGAAAAATATAATTATCAGGAGAGGACAAGTTGTTATTGTCCTTCAGTGCAAATATTTGTTAAAACTTCATTCAGGGTACCTAGCATGTGTGATTCTAGCTGCCTCATCTTTTCCTGCTACATTATAGGTCAGAAGTAGTTCAGTGGAAGAGCCAAAACAATGTGCATGGTCTGTAACAAAAGCCACAATAAAGACAAAGTCGAATAGCTCAATATCTCTAGTCTACAAGAAGGAAGGCAGACATGGGACATGACAGAAAATTTAAAGTACCTCAAGAGTGTTTAAGGCAGCACCACATTTCAAAAAAGAGAGATTTAAGAAGGAGAGGATATAATCTCAAGTTGCAAAGTGGGCAGGTAAGAGAACATGCATTTCACTGAGAGAGAGAGAGAGAGAGAGAGGTTGGATGGATGGCAAATGATTAAAACATAACTCTTGAGCTGAAAATAGGATTGTGAATACTAAATTGAAGAATGCATGGAACATGCTGTGATGATAGGAGATACTGCCAGCTATGCCAGGAGAAGTAGAGCAGTGGATGTATGAGTTGTGCCAGCATAGCTAGCTAGAGTTTTGTAAATAATTATATGTCATTGGTATATCAAACTGATTTGTACAGATGCTTGGGCTGAAATGTATTTGCGAAATTTACTAGTGTTAAAATGTATCAACAGTGCATCCTGCTGGAATGAAAAGAAATGTACATGTATTATTGTAACTGAATTAAATGTATATGTTTTAATAGATGATACTGGAACATCAGAGGTTAACCAGCTAGCTTACGTTAAGAAAAAAAATTTAGATGTAACGGCACCCCACAGTGCTGAATAAGACTGGAGATGGGTCAGAAAGAAGCCTTTGTTCATTAGCTCAATAAAAAGAGGGGAAGCCTCAGACACTGCCATAAACATTTGCATGTGTATTGTAGCCATCTATGCTAAATTCTTGTCTCAGCTTCAGAGGGGGATACTGTGTGAACCCAGAGTGAGGTGACCAGATGAGGTCATTCTGCAAGCCATCTTAGATATTATATTTTACAGGGAATAATCTCTGAGTAATGAGTATTCTGTTTTGGGGAACCTAACTAGAAAGACTGCTCATTTATTTCATTGCACCTTTGCTCTATCAAGTAAGTTATTAAGGAATTGTAATTCTCCTAGACTGAGTCAGGAATATAGTAAAGCTTAGTTTAGAGATTGTTTTTCTTTATTTGTATAGGTCTGTCCATCAATGTTATTTTTCAATATTTTCTGTGATTTGAATTCAGTGCTTTACTGTAGAGATATATTATCTTTTCTCTCTTTTATTATATATGATTAAATATATTTAAACTTTTCATTGTGGCTGGTCCTTTTTCAAAAATATTTAAGCTTTGAGAGTATTTGCACATATTTATTTGGTGATAACTCTGGCCACTCCTGAATGCCTTGCTGTTTGGTTAACATTACCATTTGTGCTAATATTAACTTCACTCCGCATAACTGGATACCCTTTTAAGGGCCTTATAGTAACTGACTGGTGGCAGGGAATATATCTTATAGTCTGGGCAAAGTTGGTAGAGCAAGTAATCCGTGCCAGCCTTTCCTAGGTGTGTGTGTGTGTGTGTGTGTGTGTGTGTGTGTGTGTGTGTGTGTGTGTGTGTGTGTGTGTGTGTGTGTGTGTTTGTGAGAAAATTAAGTCTCAAAGAGAGTGTGTGTGTCAGCTATTTGGAGCAGGGTCATGAAACACTGGTTTTACAGTGCTAGTGGGGAGCCTTATTGGGGACCTGAGGAGAGACAGATAGAGATACCCAGACACTAGGCTGAGTGTGTGCCTTGTGTGCTCTTAAGGGAAATTGAGCTTGATGCTGAGCGGTTTGCATCTGGAAATACAGTGTGTATCCATTTGTATCCAATATGTACATCCCTCTCCAGTGTCAGTGGTGAAGATTTAGGCTCTTTGGTTACTGGCCCAGCATGGGAACATCATGCATGCTATAGGAGGAAAAAAATAAGCCAGTTAAGTAGGGTCTTCCAGTTATTTAACTGCTGCTCAACTGTGTTGAATAGGTTAGCCAAATTGCCCTTATCAGCAATTAAGATCTTTGTTTCTATTTAATTTCTTTAAGTCTTTTGGGCTTCTACAGTATAATTCAAGTTATGTTGAAGTAGCTGTACAACTGAACTGGACCAGTAGTTCAAGAAATGCTGGCTCAAGGCACGGTTTGAGAAATATGCGATACAGACAGTATGGGGCAAATATTTAAGTCAAAGAAAGAAAAATAAGCATACTACAGATATAATACTGAAGTATAGGGGGAAAAGGTATCTCTGCAAATAATGCATCTGTACCAGCATCTTTACAGCTGCAGAAGAGCAAGAAATATGGGCAGATGAAACAGCATATGTACATCTGCTACAACAAGCAGAAATGTCAGTGAATACATACAGTTTTAACAGTAACTGATGTCCTCAAGGCAGGCATCTCATGAAAAGATGACATCTGCCCAAGGCTCTAATAAAGTGCATTTTAAATAGTGCATCACTAAGCTAGTTCACTTAACAACAATCTGCTTTGTTGTACCAGGCCACTGATATCAGATTACTTGACCTTATTTTAGCTACAGAAACAGTGTGGGAGCTATAACATACGAAAGGTAATGTAGTGAAGCTTGAATCAGACTGTGTGTCTGGAGGTGATAATAAGCTTATCTATGCCAACGTGTACTTTCATATAAAGGAAATGAAATGCTGCTTAATACTTCTTACACCTCCTTTTTCTACATTACAAGACTAATTTTAACCTGCATACCAAAACTGACACTTTCAGTACTCTGCACCCAGAATCCAGGTCCTGTAACCAGAAGCTGTGTCTTTACGTAAGACTGAAAAGGGAACAAAAGCGATGGGAAAACATAATCCCTACTTAAAATAAGCATCAGAGATTGTAGTTATGAAGTAAGTGATGACAGTCTTGAGGAACTGTAAGTGAAATTTAGTTAGGGTCCACAAAGCTTTATTTGCCTGTGTCTATATCTCCCTATCAATTTATCCACACAAAGCAGACAGAACATTTCAATAAGTTAAAATCTCACTATTACAAAGTGCAAATTCATAGTCTGAAACTCCAGTCTGGGGTCTATACCACCTGACTAATGCAATGGATAGCCATGCTATTCTAATAGACTTCCATTTGGAAATATAGCAAAAAATTTTATTTAAGGCAAGTCTTTGGGAAATGGGACTATCAGTCAGAAAATGACAAATATACCACCCGCCATTGTCAGCCTCAGGGATTTTTCCAGTGCATCCAAAGTTATCTTACAGTATGATTTTGAATGCATGAAATGGTATTGTTATTCTTTTTTTTACACCAAGAGGTTTAATTGGGATTTTATATTTTGTATTTACAGTGGTATGCAGTTGTCTCAACTTATCTCACATTTAAAATGTGTACAGCTCTCCAAATTTTCTTCACACCCTTAATAAATATTTGCAACACTTTTAGCTGTTGCCATTTACAACTATAAAATGTCTGTTTTTAAATTAAAAAGTATGTCAGATAGCAAACCATGTACTTACTTAGGTTGCAGCCAATGGTTTAAATACTCATAGACATACTATTGTCTCAGTTTGATGCAATGTTTTTTTTTTAAATAGGCTTAATAAAATAAATACTAAGGAAAATGTACTCTGCAATGTACTAGTTTGTCTGGTTATGCCCTTGAACACACCAGCTATATTGCATCATTTCTGCTCGATAAACACTATCCACATGGGGGGAGGGATGGGGTGAAGGAGGACAATCTTACAAGACTAAGGGAGAAAACTAAAAATAAATGAAGGTCTTCTGATCACTGTTCTACAGAAACTGATAAGTTGAATTTAGAGTCTGCATGGAAAAGAAATTAGGAAGCAAAACCTTACTTATTAAATTTCAAGGGACCAGAGCACTTAGTAGTCCTAGGTTATATCAGGGGAAAGTAAATCCCTATGCATGATGCTGTGTTATAGTAGAAGTGCATTCATTTATTTAATACTGATTGTTATTTGCTCAAAACCCTTTCATTTTGCCTTCTGTAGTAAAATACATATTCAGCTGTTAATTTGCCTAGCCCCAATTTGAGAATGAATCTGGAAACTTTGACATCTCTACTCGTTTCAGAGATCTAGATGATTTAACCTGTCCTTCGCAATCTGACCTTGCAATCACAAATGTGAAAATGGGTTGTTTCCTTTGCTATGGCAGCCCAGGTGAGGATGGGCACCACTCATGATTGCATGGAACAGAAGATTAATTACTCTTTTGGACACACTAGCACATACAGTTTTTCATCTGCCCATAATATTTGCCACGATGGCTGATGACTGAAAGAAACCTACAGTTGATTCCACTCCATCAAACTATCTTTCCTGTACAAAAAAATAATAATAAATAAAACAGATCCTTGATATCTAGTGAAATGCACATTTCATTAAATGACTAATCATTGAGTTCAAATGTTTAAAAGCTCATTCAATTGAATAACCATTTGGCTGAAAATCCATTTAATTGAATGTAACATAGCTTTACAAAGTTCCATACTATACAAGAAGAACTATGTAGAATTATATGAAAAGGCTTTTACCTGGTACTTGTAGTTACTTATGCATAAACCCTGCTGATTGTTTCTGTCAGGGTGTTGGCTGTGATTTCCTGTGTGTGGTATTTTCACTTTTCCCAACAGCTGTACTACCATGGAATTACTATATTTAAGTAAGGAGCTTGCTCCATGCAAATATATATATATATATATATATATATATATATATATATATTTTTTTTTTTTTTGAAAAAAATTCCCTTTGGTGCATTTGACTCTATGCTGTTTCAGATACAGACAATTTGATTAATTGGTGTTTCAGTGAAATGTGATTTCAGCAAGTTGGATTCAGTGATTTGTCTCTCGATGAAATGAAAATTCAACCAGTTGATCTAAAACCGATAACATACATACTTGCATCCCCTGGATAAAGAGGGCATTGGGTACTTAAATATGGACTGCTGGTCAGACAGCCGCTAACTATGACAGATCTCTTATTCAATGAAACAAAACAAAGCATTATCATTAGGGGAACATACTGGCTATACTAAATCATTTGACATAGCTAATTAAAAGCTACTGGTATTTCAGGAATGGGACATGTGATTTGCCTAAGATCATTTTCTTGTTTACAATCTACCTTGAAATAGAACCTGCATAGATAAGATATAGCTGGTGATACCAATATCTGAAATTCCTTTAAGATCCATTGTGGCACTGGAATTACAAGAAAACTGCCTATAGAGATTCTGTGCAATGCCAGAACTGCAAATTTCTTACTTAATATTTTTGGACTTACAGAAATGGCATATTCTGTTGGAAATGTTCCTTCTGAGTCATATAGTTTTATCTTTAGGGTGACTAATTTATCATTTAACATACCTTCTGATTTCTCTTCATGACATCTGACTACCACAAGCCAAAATAAATAAATTTGTGATGCTCGTAACTTGTACAGCTACATGAATTTCATAATGGGCTTCCACATTACTCAGAATAAGCAGATATGATCATTGCTCAGTGCTTCACATAGTATAACTGCAACAAACTGCTGCAAATCACAGATTATGTGGTCTAGTTCTTCTAAAAACATGAACACTTGCTCTATATCTGTATGCTGTATTTTAGTCATTGTATTATATAATGTAGGATTGTCTCTTGGGGGTAGAAATGCCATGATCTGGAGATCCCAATGTTTTCTGGGAAGTGTGGGCTGTTTGTTTTTTCTTTTTTCTTGTTACAGGTATACAAACACACAAAAATAATACAATTAATAGGTATATTTGTGTGAAATACCTTCAGTGCAGGTACAACCCAAATGGATTCAATTCATCATGCTCGAATAAACAAAACACTGTGACAATAGCAGATGAATGACTTGGTTGCTTTCAGCTGATGTACAAATTTGAGAACAACAGAGTACACATCAGTGACCTGTGCAAAGCAAATGCAGCTGTGCTACTAACAATGAAACATGCACCTACTGGTTCATGGGTTCTTAGCAGGATGAAATGCATAGTACAAACAGCAGTTTGCCCAAAAATCATTCATTCTACAGATGACCTAGTCATCCTTTTGTGTTGCTTACCTCAGGTAAAGAATGAAAACGATCCACACTCTGACTGCTCCGAAGTCTATAAGTGGAAGAACATGTTTTTAGTTATCAGTGTACTACCAACCCTACAAACAGTGATCAAGGAACTAGCTGTGCTTGATGTCAAGGAGAATGTGCTCTGATTAGTGACTAAATTGATGTGTATGAGCATTCTAGCCTCAACTAAACTTTAAAACCAATCTACTTTGATGCCAAAGAAGCTACCAGAAAAAAATCTAGCACTGTTTGATCATGGGTTCTAATGGAAAGCTAGACTGCCTTCCCACAATGTAAAATAAAAAAATAATAATAATTATACCCTGTACGGCGCTTACAATTTAACCCCTTACAGCCCTCATAATTTATACAATCTCCCAAAGAATACACTACTGTCTTATTTATTTACTAATGTACTTTATCTGCTTATTGAGAGAGTCCAGAATTTGTTTACTAGTAAGGTGCAACAGGTCAAAGCCCCTTTTTCAGCAGAATCACAATAAAGAAAAGCTCCACACAACATACAATAAAAATATAATGTTAGAGACACTGCAAGAGAAGAGATTGTAAATGTTACACTAAAGATACAGCAGCAGGGGATTACAAATCTAACACTAAATGTGTCTGTGTATATGAGTATGTGCATATGTGTGTGTATGTGTATATGAAATATATATGTCATATAATGCAGAATATTAAAAAAGTGGTTGATCCAAAAAAGCATTAACAAAAAAAGAAAGGCCTCTCTGCATATTGCTCAGCTGTCCAGATTTTCACAGAATGTCCAGATTTTTGCCTCATATTTTTGATCTGTTCCTCACAAAATGTGTGATTTCCTGGATTTTTGTGGAAAATCATTGAGGAAGCGATTTACTAAATAATGACAGGCTTTTTAATTTCAGACTTTATATCCTTCAGAAAATGTGTGGTAACACAAGGCATTTTATTCTAGCAACTTTCTACATTTATAAGAACAATATTCAAAAATTGTCCCTATTTTGTGGGCTTTGTCCCCACATTATTTTTGGCTTTGTCCAGATTATTTTTGCTAACAGGTTGTGAGCTATGCCTCCCTGCACTCCCACACCCCCTGCTAATTATATATGCCATCTCCGAGATCCCTCTACACTGGGGAAAGGGTAAACTTCCCGATTCCCATTGTTTGTGATCTTGCACAGAAACAAAGCTGGCAATGTTTGACCAGCTGATTTTGATCAGCTGTGCCAACTTTTTTTTCTGTGTGAGGATAGCATTTAATTTGTACTTTTTTTTTTTTTTTGCTTTAATGTCAGGCACAAAGATATCAGTTTACTGCTGCTTGTTTTATGTTGGGTGCATATTTTGTGATTTGTTTTTCTGTTACTGCAGGGTTAGTATTAATGATATGTCTATTGTAATAGTGTATTTTAAAATTACAGCAGATATCCAGCACTGATTGTATAGAGGTATAAATTCCTAATTATGACCCATGCAACCCAAATTCAGTTAGTAGCGCAGGCATTTGAAGTGCTGGTGGGGAGAATATGAGGGCAAGACAGAGATGGCTATGTATTGCACATGTCCCTTTAGAAAAGGGTCTGAGATGTCAGCACTAGCCTGAGTGGTGGGTGTTAGGCTCATCAAGACACTGATGAATGGTAGCCTTCCCATCAGATGTGGAAGAGAATGCACCAGCATGAGCAAGGCATTGTGAGCCTCAGTGGTAATGTACATCACTTGTGCCCATACACAGAGGGTCAAACTAAATTCAAATGATAGCATTACTGGGATGCCAGCAAAAGCACAAAGTACCTTCATGCCTGCCCGAATGATTCATCCTCCCCGGACAACTGTCACATCGGCTGCAGATGAAAGTTCCATAGCTGAGGAATTAATACATCCTGTATTACTAGGGAAAGGCATAACAATGAGAATGCATGTAGGAAAAACAATTGCAGAAGTTGGCAGTTGTTGTTAAAATCAATTTGTAGTCAAGTAAATGTTACATAAGCACAAACCTATTAAAGAAGCAGTATCGTATATGCTGTGCCGTTTTGTGCTATAATCATAGTCCCTTTCCCTTTTCCATTTGATAGTGTTTTTCATTTATTGTTATGTTTGACTATATATCTTATTTTCCTTTATATTAATGATCATTTAGTGGCTAAAATAAGTGCATTATGTCACTGGAGTTTTTGTACTAAGAGCAAATCCTGGAATAATTTAGCCACACTATTGTTATCAACAAGGACACATTTGTTTTTATTTTAATGTATATATTTGTTAACTGGGTAAGCTCACTGGGATGAGGTATCTCTTTTCGGGAGCAACCTGGGAAGACTGTCTGGTTAAGTGATTTGCTCAGAGTCACATAGTAGGCAAATAGAGATGGAAGGAATCAAACCCTACACCTCTGACCTGCATGAAGAAGCTTGTTAAGATGTTACTACCTTAATCCTTTGTGCTGTCTATCAGAAGCTGTTGCATGCTGCATGTTGACATTTACAGAGGTCTTTGAAAAGTGTCACAGACTGTTTAACTGTGAGCAATTTTGTAGTAACAGGAAAATACCTCTCAACTGTCCCTATTTTGGATGAATGTTCCTATTTTCAGGCCAGATTTGCCCTTCACAGGATGCCCCTATTTTTGGAGGTATGTCCTAATTTTCAGGCTTGATTTACCCTTTCTTACAGTTTTCTGAATCCCCCCTCATCACATCTGTTTTTTTAAGTTGGCCAGTACACGGAGTACAACACCATATGGCAAGATATTAGTGGCAACAATAATTTAAAGAAAGCAAAGAAACATGTTACATCTCTGTTTTTCTTAAGCAAAAATAAAATACTTTTTGTGGTAGAATTTTTGCAGTACAGTTCATTGAAGTCTACAAATTTTACAGTCTCTTTCATAATGCGCTTATATTTTTCCGTCATTTCTCTCACTTTGTTTTTAAATGTGTTTTTGAGTAATATCCCACAGATCTACTTGAAGCAGGAAGAGTTATGTTGTTGATGTTTGTCTTTCGGCTTTTCCCGGTTAGGGGTCGCCACAGCGGAACTCCAGTCCGCTAATGATTGGCAGTAGATTTTCACGAACGCCGAGGTGCCAGCTCGACGTCCAACCTTCAACAAAGGCACGCCCATTTACGCATGTCTTTCGAGCACCACCCAACCACGGGGAGGACATGCAGACTCCACACAGAAGGAACTCCCCGCACTCCAGCCGAGAATCGAACAGGAGAACCTCTTGCTGTGAGGCAACAACGCTACCGCTGTCCCACCGCAGCATACTATTTGGTATTCAAATTTTATGCTAATTAATGTACAGATTTTTAACTGGATGTTCCTATTTTTTGAGGGCCTTTTTTAAGTTCTGCAGGTTGAGAGGTTTGGTTAGCAATCATGGAAAACATTTTTTTCTTCATACAAAGTAGTCATTATAGCATGACACACAAGTTTCACTTACTCCTAAACTATATTAAATGTACACTATTTCCATTTACCCAGCAAGGCCTAAGACACATTACTACGATGAACAGATACACAAAAAATGTTCATATGATCTGTGTTGCAATTTATTCCATGATGACTACTTACTTAACTCAGTTGTGCAACATGGTGGGAAAAATTAATATGTTCCCCTCACCTGCTAAGTAGTTGCTCTAAATTTCCAAATACAATCACTCCAGTCAAGTTTCTCAGGTTATCCACGTCACTGCCAATTTTATACAAACTACTAATATTTGAGGTGATAACATTTTTTGCAAGTTAGATGAAAGCAAAATACCTTCTGTTGAAATTTTTAATTTACAGTGAGGTTTTGATGTGGCTAACTCAGGAAATGATACCTGCAACAAGAAATTCAGTTATACAGTGTTATGCTTAATGGGAAAACAAGTAATACCAGGAGCATCATAGCTCTGTACAAATTCAATAGTTTG
The DNA here is from genome assembly GCF_019279795.1 of Protopterus annectens. Lineage (NCBI taxonomy): Eukaryota > Metazoa > Chordata > Ceratodontiformes > Protopteridae > Protopterus > Protopterus annectens. The sequence continues at coordinate 1,624,258,865 of NC_056733.1, read as the reverse complement.
TCAAAATCATAAGTAATCCCCTATCTTTTACATAATTTAATAATTAAAACACTTACTTATATCATACAGAGACCAGTTGGCACAATGGTTAAGGTATATGCTGTCCATATACAAGGTTCCATGCACAGGGTACAAAGTTTGATCCTGACACCCAGTCAATGCCTGTTTGGAGTTTGCATGTTTTCCCTGTGTCTCTGTGGGGTTCCTTCTACCTCTGGAAATAAACTCACCAAAGAGTGGAGCTGGGGGCAGCAGCATAGACTCTCCATGGTGCCTTATACGTGAAGAGTTGTATAGACCATCCACTTTGGGCTTCTATTGTGGTGCACAATATCCTGAAGATAGGAAAACATGGATCACAGGCTATGCACTGTGGCAGGGATAGCCACTTGATGGTGTAAAATATGGGTCTAGGTGATTCTGTTGTGTTGACTAATATCACCAAATGGGAAAGGTATTTGCTGGTGATAAGTGGGTTGAGCATCAGACCTACGCCAGGGACCCATACTAATGGTGGAAGGGGTGTATGTGTCCCTATTGGCCAATGTGTACCCACCTGGTGTCCGATTGCCCATGAAAGCTAGACATAAGACCTTCCAAACATGAATTAAGAATTGATACACTCATTGTAGGTTCACTGATAGGACAGCACTTGAAAGTAGATGACATGATGGCTAGGAGGAGGCTGGAAGGGCAGTGCAGGAAAAGCCACTTAGCTGGGATCTAGAGTCTACTACTCAGTAGTGCCTTCAGAAGGCAGTGAGAGATGTCATCAGAATTAGTGACAGACTCATGACAATCATACTCCAGCCTAATGATAGGGCAGTATTCATAATCTCAGCCTGTGCTCCATAGCAGGGTTGTGATAGAAAGGAAAAGAGTTCAGCTGCAGGACCTACTAAATAAAGCAGGACGACATAAAGATAATGGGTGACTTGAATGCACATATTGGGACAGACAAAACAGGATATGAGGACTGCCTAGATTCATATGGGTGGGGCATCAGGAATAAAGAAGGACAAGTCATTCTAGGCATCTGTTTGGCAAATGGTTTGAGAATAACCAACACATGGTTCAGAAAAAGAGAGAGACACAAAAGCCCATACAAGAGTGGCTAACATGCAACTCAATTAGATTTCCTCCTAGTAAGGAATCGATTGCAAAGTCATCCCCAGTGAAACAGTCAACCCACAGCATAAACCACTGGTTGCCACAATAAGCAAGCAATGGTCAGATAAGGCTCTAAGGTCAACAGAGACCAGGCTGAAGACATGAAAGTTGACTGGAAAGAGAGCAATATAGTTCAAATAATTACTCAGACCACTGGAACCTCAAGAAGAGGAGGAAATAGGTAGAGTTGAAAAAGAATCTCAGTGCCTTAAAACAGCATGTGTGAGGACTACAGAACATATATGTGGCCGGGCCAGATATGGAAATAAGTACATAAGTAAAGTTGGTGGTGCAATGCAGAAGTCCAGGAAGTCATCAAAAGAAAGGAGCGTCGGAAAAAATGAGATATAGAAAATACAGATGAGACTAGGAAGCAATACTGGTTGGCTAACAAAGAGCCTAAGAAAGGAGTTGCAATAGCAAAGAACAAGGCATCAGAGGCACTCTACCAGCTTCTGGAAACTGACTCAGTAGGAGGCGCAAAGCAACTATATCAGGTTGCAAGGCAAAGACAGAATGATAAAGAAGACAGTCAAATGCCTTTCATAAGGGATGCTGCTGATGAGTCCACAGGACATCAAGAGCAGATGGAAGGAGTATTTTCAGTAGCTTCTTAATGAAGAAAACTCCACAGAAGCTGTACTTCCCTAGAAACAGTCTATGATGAGAGAACAGGAGGAACCCACTATAGAAAAAGTAACAGGAAAATGAAGGTAGGGAAAACAGCAGTCTCACATGAGGTCACAGCAGATATGATAAAAATGTGGGGTGAGAGTAGAGAGAAATGACTCCTAAGGGTACTTATAACAGTCTGGAGGGAAAGGCATATCCCAGATGACTGGAAATAAGTATACTATTGCCAATGTACAAGAACATACAGGACAATCACAACTGTGGGCAGCACAGAGGTATCAAATTTTGCCACACTGTACAAAAGTTCTGGAGAAGGTCATTGATAAACAAATATGCAGAATAGTAGAATGTAAGATGGGAGATGAGAAGTTCAGACACAAATCAGGATGCAGGACAACTGACCCGATATTTGCAATGAGGCAGATAATTGAGAAGAAGTTATCTATATTATGTGATCGAAGAGTCTACTCTTTGAACACATAATAATCTACAAATACACAGTGAATGCTGTAAACTGTGAATGGCCACATCTGCAGATTTTTTCAATGGGAAAAAATTCAGTTGGCCGTTATCGGGAATTACCCTTTTTTTCAATGTAGAGTGATCTCAGAGTTGGTATATTTAGTTAGAGGGTGTGAGAAGCACAGCCCCCCCGATTAGTGTTTTAAAATTTGTGGACGTGGCCATTTGTGATTTACAGCGTTCGCTGTGTATTTGTCAAATATTATGTGTTCAAAGAGTAAACTCTTTGATCACATAATATAGACCCAAGAAGAAGCTAGAGATGAGGAAAGAATCCAACTGGACATTCCTAGATAAGGGGAAAGCGTGTGACAAGGTCCCAAGAAAGCTGATTTGGGCAGTCCTGCTGTGGTTTGAAGTCCCAGAAAGATTCGCAAAATTAGTGTAAGTTATGTACAAGGACTCAATAACTCAAGAACAGCAAGGTTCAGTCTCACAAATGGCTTCTCAGTGGGAGTGGGTGTGCATCAGTGTTCAACTCTTAGCCCACTCCTGTTCAAACTGATGAGGGATAACATTAGCAAGCACATCAGAAGGGACTGATCAACAAAGTTGCACTATGCAGACAATGTGGCATTACAGATATGACTTGATACATTTCTAATTGCGCATGTCTGTGAGGGACATTTTAAAGTACTGTGGAGAATCAGCTGAACGGTAGCTGATGTCATTAGAATTTTCCTGGTTGCTAGGTGATGATTTAAACAGCTGATTGTCAGGAAAAATAACTTTTTCAAACAGGTGACTGTTATTTTTAAAAATAAAACAGTTGAGACCGATACGCTGTGTAGTTAGTCAAGTGCTGAGCTGTTTGGGAAGAGTTGCAGTCAGTTACAGTGCTGTGCAGTGATACCTGAAGAAAAGAGAACTCCCCAAAAACTGTAAGCCTACCTTTGCCTTGCTGATAAGTTTTAGGTTACATCAGGGACAGTATTCTCTAGTTAGATTAGGAAAGTTTAGTTATTCAGATAGGGTTTTCTAGAATGATGGACTTCTATCTTACAGTTTAATTTTACATTTCTGGTGACTGAATTCTGGTATTTATTGAAAGTTATTGATTTACATTCTTGTATTCAATTTAATCATTAAATGTTTTTCATTACTTTACATTGTGGCTGGAAATCAGTGTGTTCTTTACAGAATAGAGTGCTTATATCTGTTTGATACTCTCCAGGTCACCTTGAAGGCTGTCTCCCTTCCCTAAAATAATACAGTAATGCTGCTACCAATCAGTGTGTCTTTGTGCCCTTCTAAAAGGGTGTCCAGTTATGAAAATTAAATATCAAAAAATAAATATCAAAAATAAATGATAGCTATAACCAGAAGCGACCAGTCCTTCTAGACAAGAAGAAGGCAAGAGGAAATGAAGGCATCCAGCAAAGAAGTGGATGGACTGTGTGAGAGAAGACCTGTGACAATCAGGCATGAGTGTCAAAGAAGATGAGAGAGTGGCACTGAACTGAGAGAGATGCTGACAGTTGATGCAACACCCCAACTCCATGTTAAAAATGGGAAAAAGCAGGATAATGATAATGATGATGACTTATACCAGGCAGACATATTTAACAACATAGTTAATTGTTTGAATGGAGCTAATAATACTGAAAGGCCTTTTGGCTGCTAATTAACCAGGCTCCTAATCCATCCATCCATCCATCCTCAACCCCTTTTCCCATTTGTATGCATTTATTTTTTTGTATGTTAACCAGATAAATGAAGGACCCTTTTCAGTCATGATTGAGGTTATGAATGCAAGGGCAAAATAAATAGATGGATAGATAGATAAGTAGGTAGATAGATAGAGAGACAGAGAGAGAGAGAGAGAAAGGTAGATATGTACAGTGCAATACAACACGACACAATACATTACAGTGTCCGGTCAAAAGGCATGTTTTTAGAACGTGATCAAAAAACTTGAGGACCTAGAGAAAACCTACACAGACATGTAGAGAATATGCAAACTCCATCATATGTTAAGACAGATCCCTATCATATGATAGAAAACTCATTTGACTGAATCGCGTTTGACTGAAACCAAAAGACTGAAATTTCAAAAGACTGAAAAGTCACTTGACTGAAACTCATAAGACTGAAACCCATAATACTGAATTTCAACATACTAAATTTTAAACTGGACCATATAAAGCAAGACGGGTTCCTGTCAGAAGAACGAACATGCATTTTGTCGAATACATCTTTGCCGAACTTGAAATGACGAAAACGCAAAATGATGAAGTGGCTTTCAAGTGAATTCTTTACTTGGGCAAGAAGTGGCTCGGCCACTTCCATCACTTTGTCATTTTTGGCACTGTAGTATGATCTCAAAGTTGGTATATTTAAGTAGGGGGAGTTGGGGGGGCTAAAGCCCTTTTTTTTGGGGGGAACAGCAATTTCTTTTCCCTGGGAAAAATAATTTGCTGTTCTGGCTTTTTGCTATTTTCTCTTTTTAATCTTTTGTGGTCTATATAACAGCGTTCCCTCTTTTGAGTGTTCATTGTTATAACATAGACCCAATAAGACTAGGGCAGTAGGCTACTGTAAGGTAAGTGAAAGGTATATGTGAAAAAGGGCATAGCAGTGGAAGCATGTAGATTACTGTAAGTTAAGTGAAAGGTATATGCCCTTTTCCCCACTGTAGTGTGATCCTGGAGTTAATATATATAGTTAGGGGGTGTGGGGAGCATAGCCCCCCACCTAGTGTGGTTTTATATGGTCCAGTTTACAATTTAGTATGTTGATATTCAGTATTATGGGTTTCAGTCAAGTGACTTTTCAGTCTTTTGAAATTTCAGTCTTATGGTTTCAATCAAATGTGTTTCAGTCAAATGAGGTTTCTATCATATGTTAAGAATCCATTAGGACTGAACCCTAATTTCTGGAGCTGTAAGATGAACATCTTAACCACTGAGCTACCACGCTGGTGACCTACCATGTGGGAAATGTCGACTCTTCAGTTGTCGATGATCTGCCATGTCGGTGAAGTCGGTTTCGATGGAATGGGCTGTCGATGTAGTAATGGTAACCCATATATATATATATATATATATATATATATATATATATATATATATATATATATATATATTAGTGTTTGTGTGTGTGAAAATTATTCTAAAAACCACACCTCACTTTTAAGAACTATTTTCATTTGCACACTAAACATAGCTTAAGAAAACATTTCTTGTTTATAATCTCATTGAAGCCAGTTTTTTATCCCTTAAAAATATTTCTCATTTTATTTCCCCCATCACAAAGCTATTCATAAAAATCACTTTCTCTCATATCCTGCAATTATTGGTGAATTGCATAAAAATAAAATTTCTTACACACTGTGCAGCTAATAATGTGCATATGGCATTGTTTATACTTTTCATATTCATACTTCTGTTATTTTCTTTGATAGTATCCTAATATTCATTTCTACCTAAAAATTTTAGTTATGCGTTGTTTCTTATTGTAATGTAATGTTAAACATTTGGGGTTGAATTTCTTTTACATCTTTAGTAATTTTGGCTACCTGTACTTATGATGTTCATAAAAATAATTAGACTAATTAAGAGGTAAAACCCTGACAACATTCTGTTATCAGCTGCTGGAGAAGATAAGGTCCAAATAAGAGTATTATAAAAAATAGCAATATTATGCAAAGCAGCAGAAAAGAAAGCAGTCAGAATATAAAGGAAAGTTTTGGTGCTGAAAGCATTTATACTGCAAAGTGCAGAAAATTCTAAAAGTGATGGAAAAAAGTACCAGTTTTGCACTCTGACAGATAAATTAGAAAGTACTTCACAGATGAATGTTTTATCCAACAAAGAAAATCAAATTGGAACTATCTTGACATCACAGTTTTCTTGGGACTAGCTGTGCAAAATATTTTATCAAGGTTGAAGACATAACTGAGTCAATGAAATCCTTCAAATCTGCCACAGATTAGATTAAAAAACCCAAACAAACTTTTAAAATAAACATAAAACAATTATGGGAATTCTTAGATTTCTTAAATAGGAAAACAGATATAAATACAGAACTACAATCCTCCATATAGCATGCCAAATATTTGTCCCAGAAGTGCATATGTTTGGGAAATGAATCTAGAACTATAATCTTTGACTGGTGGGCATTCCTGAGTGGTGGGATATTTCCATCCACTTAAAAATAAACAATATCAATTATTTGCTACTTTAAATTTTTGCTTGAAAAGAGCTGTTATCTGGCCTCCATAGCTACAATTCATCATATATTAAGGATGTGTTCAGAGTTCTGAGGGGTGTCATAGTTCAACAACCTTACGAGAAGTAAAATCTGAGTAGTGACTGCCAAAACAAGAGTCCCCAGTTTAAACATCAACAGATCAGAATTTCCAGACATTCCAGTGCAAAGTATTCAGAAGAGGAGTCAATTTGCTGAACTCAGATGGTTCTCATGGACTAAAAATGCAAACATTTTTTTTTTTTGGATTTTCCAGTTAAACCAGGAGCTGCCAATAATAACAATGGAGAACTTAGCTGAGACCTAATTTGAAATAAATGCCTTTGGAGTTATTGCAGACTGATTTATAATTATTTCATTTGATTAGACTTGTCTATTCATAAACTTTGCCTAATGTAGAGGAAAATTATTTTCTGACAAGGCATCTTTGCGTCTTACTGTACTGTATATGTTGCAACAAATAATGGTTGGCAAACTATATAGGGTACTTAACTGAAACATGGAATTTATCAGTTTTTGATGCCCACAATTATTCATATTTTAATTACAGTCAACATAGTCCCACATGTAGTTGTTTTGGAATTAGTTTTTTTTTTAATCTCAGTGAAATATGACTGCAACATTTTTAAATAAACCAAAATAGTTATTCTATTTTGCTATAAAAGTACCTGTTAAGTTAAGCAACATCACTGCCACTAATGCTTTCAAGAACTGCAGCTGATACAGTATTTTTCTTCTCTAGGAAATGCAAGTCTACCACAAGTGCTCACATACCATTAACTCACAACACAATTCCCTGCAAATAACTCACTTGTGTTGATATAGGTTCATAGGTGTGTACTAGGCTAATGGCCCTGGAGCCTTTACAAGCCTAGCCCAAAATAAATTGCCCAGGCACTGTGCCACCTAATGTTAATTCACAATGCCCATATCTAATAGTGCAACTGGAATGACCCCTGGAGTGAACTTTCTGTTACCTATCCACACGTCAAGATTTCTCTTGAAGAGGGCCAGTGAGGTGCTCTACTTGACATGAATGGGAAGCCTATTCCAGAGTATGGGCAGTCTTTGGGAGATGAACCTGTTCCTCCAGCATGTTCTGTTAATTGTGGTAATGAGGTTGTGATCTCTGGAGCGTGTATCATGAGGCGATTGGAATTTCTTTAGGTGTAACATTTCAAGTAGGGCTGGATCAGACATGGCTTTGTAAGTCAAACAGAGATCACCTCTATGTAGATAAGAGACTGGGAACAGCTGAAGTTTCTTGAGTCTGTCCATGTAGGACATGTGTTTAAGGCCTAGGATTCTTTATGTGAGGTACTTTTGTGGCCACTCCAGCTGTTGTAGGTGTCTGGTTAGGTACATGCCAAACGTGGCATTATATTCGATGACTGGTCTAATGAGGGATAAGTAGAGAGGGATGATGACCTCTTTCTTCCTGGATGCGAAACCTTTGGTTATAAGATGTGCCACATAAAAGGACTTCTGACCACAGTGGCAATGTGGTAGTCGAAGGTGAGGTGGTTGTCGACCTGAGTGCCCAGATCTCTTATGGCCCCTTCAGTGTTCAGTGGGCTCCCATCAACATGGTAATTTGTGGGAACTGAGTTTTTTCCAAAGGGGGTGGTAACGCATTTTTTGGCATTAAGCTTCAGGCAATGGTTCTGACACCAGCCATTGGTCTCAGAGAGGCCCTTTTGTAGGATGTCTGCTTCAATTGGGGAGTTGGTAATGACTCCTAGCTTGCAGTCATCAGTGAACTCGGTCAGCCAGATTCCTTCTTTGTTGGCCTGGACTTCTGAGAAGTAGATGCTAAATAGCAGAGAGCCCAGGACCGAGCCCTGTGGGACTCCACTTGTGAATGATCGACAGTCTGACTTGGAATCCGCAACTTTTACTCTGTGAGTCCTGTCTGTGAGCCAATTTGCAACCCACCTAGTGATGTAAGGACTGATGCCTAGTTTGGTGAGTTTATCAGTGATACCTGAGTGGGGAATGGTATCAAAGGCCTTGGCCAGGTCATGGTAGGCTGTATGCACTGCCTTACCCTCATTCACAGCCTTGGTGACTGCCTCGAAGAAGTTAACCAGATTCAACAGGCAGGATCTCCCCTTAACAAAGCCAAACTGTGTGGGGTCAAGAGTTTGGAGATTACCTATATCTTTGTTAAGCAAGTCCATGATGGTGCACGCCATAGCTTTGCATACCAGGCTTGTCAGGCTAATGGGGCAATAGTTCCCAGGGTCTGTAGTTGCTCCCCCTTTATGGAGCGGGATGACTATAGCAGTGTGCCATTTGTTAGCGACATAGCTGGAGGTAAGGCTATGATTGAACAGGGCACACAGATGTGGTGCCACTTCATTTTGTAGCTCATGTAGGAAACAGCCAGGAATATTATCAGGTCCCATGGATGCTGTATTCTTGGCTGTATTCTTGCCGCAGAAATGGTGGGTACCAAGCTTTCATCTGGTATTGCGATGGGGCCCTTGGGGGAGGGGTAAAGTTGGCACTGAATCTGTTGGCCAGTATGTTGGCTATATCTGTTGACACAGTATAGGAGGTGCCATTGTACAATAACTCAGAGCAAATATGCATATTGCCTTTGAGGTTTTTAATATAGCTATAGAAGGCTTTGTGGTTGTTTTTGGTGACAGACGCAATTCTGCCTTCATAGCTGGCTTTAGAGGATTCGATAAGGGATCTCAGCTTCTTGTTGAGACTGATAAGGGAGGTTTTCCATTCTTGTGACATCATTTTTTTCTGCAACAGTTTCTTCCTTCTGTTGTAGAGTTTATTGATGGCTGGGGACCACCAGATTGGCTTCCTTTTTTTGGAGGAGAGTGTCTTAGTTCTATTTAGTTTGGCAAGGTCCATGCATTTGTGTACATGCTTGTACAGTGCATTGGTGTATGATTCAGCAGTCATGCAGCTATTTTCCATTGGCATGGGTGCTGAGAAGTTAGCCACCTCTGCTTTTAGGAGCCCAAAGTTGGCTTTAGAGAAGTTTTTTAGGGTGGTCAACTTAGCAGGGGGTGAAGGTGAGATGGAGATTTCCATGGTGATCGGTTTGTGGTCAGATTTAACCAGGGAGGAATTGACTATAGGTGTGGAGCAATGGTCTCCCATGTTGATGATAACCAGGTCGGGGATGTTGCTTCCTCTAGTGGAGGTCAGAATGAGCTGGTCCAGGGCATCGGAATTGATAAATTCCCGAAAGCGTTGGGCCCATCCATTGATACTTGAATAGTTTTCCCAGTTGATGGAAGGGTAGTTGAAGTCACCCAGTATGAAAGCATTGGGTTGGACTTTGATAGATTTCAGGGTGCTTAGGAAGTTGGCGCGTGAGTCTAGGGACATGTTTGGGGTTCTGTAGCATGCTATGACTTGTATCACCGTCTTATCCAGTGTTAGTTGTACCTGAAGTATCTCGGATGTGTTATGCTGGGCTACCAGTCTGGAAGTGTGCGTATCCTTTAAGAATATGGAGACACCACCACCTTTGGAGCTTCTGGCCACATTCTGGGGCCAAAAGGTATGGAATGAATTGTAGCCTGGGAGCACAGGGGTGCTTTCTGCCTCTTTAAACCAGGTCTCCTTTACAGCACAGTTGTCGACATTCCCCATTTTGAGGAGAGCTTTGAGCGAGTGCATCTTGAGATTTAGACTTCTAGCATTGAGCAGCATGACCCTCAGATTGCATTGTTTTGTAGCTGTTACAATGGAATTTTGGTCTTTGGAACACTGCCTAAAAAGGCACTATAGAGGTGGCAAGAGCCTTATCCAGTACCTGGAATCCCAGGGGTGGCAAAGCATTGAGGTCTGTCATTCATGTTGTCATAGGCAGACAGATACTGTATTCCTTTAGAATGACACCAGAAACTTAGTCAATTGTTGTAGTCAATCATTTTCTGCTCCTACTGTGGTTTAATTCTGGGTGACAGTAGAATACTGCTCAAGGCTAGGGTCTTACCTGCCTGGGCCACATAATCCGAGAGTTCCATCACATCTCTTTTCATGTAGTCCAGGGAGGTACAGCTCAGGTCATTCACACCCACATGGACAATGACTGAGTCATATTTGATAACTTGAGTGCATGTGTTATGTGGCATATCCTAGCACCTGACAGACAACTGACTGTCACCTTCTCCTTGTTCATCCTAGTGAGTGGGACATCAGTGTGCCTCACAATTGAGTCTCCTATGGTTAGTACATTGGGTAAAGTGTTTTGCCTTAAGGGCTTGGGTTGAGGGGCACACTGTGGTGGTGAGCTATGTGTTCTGTGGTTGGAGTTGTGTTGTGGTAGTCAAGTGCGTTTCTGTCTCGTGGGTCTCTGTTGTTTGGGTAAATTTTTATTGACAGCCTTTGCAAAGGTGGATGGATGCTTTGTTTTTCTATGTGTGGGTTGTGATGGTTGGTGTTTTGGAGGGCTGTGTGTTCTATGTAGTGAGTTGCAGGCGTTGACCTTCTCCTCTTGGCCATCTAGTCCGGTCTTGGTTGGAGCGTGGACTGCTTCCATTTTGGTGATATAAGTGCATCTTTCACAGGTATGAGTGTTGGGAGGTAAGAGGAGAGGGTTGCCTGTGTACATTAGACAGTTGCCACACTGTCTCAGAATGCCCAAGTGCACCAGGTTAGCAGGAGCAAGCACAGAAAATTGCCTTACAATCATACCAGGAGAGGTAGTCATAACTAATAAGTACTGGTGCTGTTACTGTGTAGGAACAGCTAGAGCTGATAGCACCATGTGTGCCCTAAATCCCACTACCCTGATTCCTGTGAACTACCACTATGCTAACTATCCCTCCCAGAACCCTGACTCTGATCCTAAAATCAACTCCCAATAGCTCCATAAACCTAAAATCCTCCTGCCTTCCCTAACTCTAACCTAATGCTAACTCCCAGACACTCTCTAAACCTAAATTCCCCCTCCCCTCCCTAAACCTATAGCCACCCTCTCTGTTTCCTTTCTCCACTTACCATTTGTAATGCAAGACTTTAATGGCATCTGACCACTAGGGCAGCTGCTTCCCAGAATTCATGTTCAGGTTTAAGCAGCTGTTTGGCCAGGAGGGTGAATAGAGAAACGGTGGTTTAATCCCATGGCCACAAGTTCCTGGATTTTGAGCAGCTACAGTTTGAGTTGCTGTAAGGGTCCTGGAAAATGCTTGTAGTTTGTAAACAGAATTATTTTTTTACCAGGCTATAAGATATTTGACTGTCATGTTATAAGCCACAACATGGAGTTTTTTTTTTTTTTTTGGAACAAAAGTTTGTAGCCTGCTTTTTTCTTTTCTTCATGGGGGTTTCATACAGTATTTAAAAAAAACTATTTGTTAGCAGAGTATAAAAGATAATTTATGAAAAAAAAAAATAATAGCCTTGTGTGTTGTAATTGGAACTTCCCCTCATAGCCGCATACACCGGTGAGTTAGTAGATATTAGTAACCTCAAGATATTCTTGGGTTCATAGACTCGCAAGCATAGCCACTGTAAGACCAGTATTTTTAACAAGTATTAGCTGCCCCAATCAAGGAGATCAAAACTACTTACCCCAGGGGTGAATTTATAAATGCCCATCCAGTCACTTAGATTGGACTTAAATGTAGCTAATGTGGTACTTCCTTTGACATGCAGTGGAAGCCTGTTGTATAGGAAGGAGATCCACTAGGTTATAAATCAATCATGCAAGCAAGCCCTTCTCCCAGCAACTTTAACCAAAACAAAAACCAAGAAAGTTCTAGAAATCTATCTCAAGACTCCTAACTCCAGGGTCACTCAAAACCCTTCACCAGCCCCCGGGCCATCAACTCTAAAATGGTTTGCTAGCTAATTAATGAACAGAAAGCAGTGTGTTCAGTGGCAAAATAACCTATCACATTACATGGAAAATAAAACTGGAGGCCCCCCAGGGCTCCATCCTTGCACCTGTACTTTTCAACATTTTTATTATCAATCTTCATACAGCCTCTCTTGAAAGCAAGCTAATTCAATATGCTGACGATTCCACCATTATCTTCTCTGCCACTAACTTACATTTTCCAAACATAACTCAAAATGCCTTCACTTTCATTGAAACTTGGTTAAATAATACAAAATTACTACTAAACCCCAAAATGACCAAATTGTTAATGTTCATAGCAAAACCTCTTCTCCATGACTTAAAAATATGCTCATTAAATAATACAGAAATATAAATAGTAACTCAAGCAAAGTTACTGGAAATCATCATTGATAAACTCTCCTTTGAACATCACATACTAAACACCATAAAATACAGGCACTTTAAGCTAGGTAAATTCTATAGAAACAAACAATTTCTAGATAACTCCACCAAAAAAAAAAACTCTCACTAAAACTTACTTGCTCCCCTCCCTTTTTTATGGGACCTCCATCCATACAGACCTCCACATGTGTCTCAAAAACAACCTTCAATCATGTTATTACAAAACTGTTAAATTTGCCACTGGCCTATCTTATCGAACACTTCACTGCCAGGCCCTCAATTAATTAAATTGGCTTGATTTTCCCCAGTACTTTAGTTATGTGCAACTAACTCAAGCACATAAATTAATGCACACACCTGACAGCTGCTCAGCATTAAAAGATACCCTACAGTTCTATACCCCATCTAGAAGTCTCCGCTCTACTAATAAACTAATCTTAGAAGTATATAAGCCTCATAAAACAGCTGGTATAAACTTCTACTCTTTCTCCATTGCTAAACAATGGAACACTCTACCCCTAAATATCACAACCTTAGACTCCTTAAGGGCCTTCAAACCCACCCTAAAAAATCACCTTTGCAGCACACACATCTATCTCTGTTCCTCTCCCAAAGACTAACATACTTCTTGTCCTGTATCTTCATCCTAAGTATATTACTACCTGTCTCCCCATACCTTCACCCTCCTCATACTACCTCCCCACCATTCTTGGTGCCAAACTCCTCCACTGACCATCTACCTATTTTCTGTACACCCTTTCTCCCCTAATTGATTACCTATTATTCACCTCTCATCTCCACCAGCCCCTGCATCTCAAACTACATCTTTCCTATATTTTTCACATTCTCCTTACCTTACTGCTAAACATCTCTTGTACCCTTGCCTAGCCTACATACATCTCTCTCTGATGTAGCCTACCTAGACTCTAAACATCTCTCTCTTCTCTAGTCTACTATTCCTTACCTACCCTCTCTACATCTCATCCCTCTATATCACTGTATGGTCTCTCCCTCCATCTCACTAATCCTCAACAAAAGCTATACCCCCTCAAACTCTATAAACATACTACTTTACCTACATGAATTCACAATCTTCTTACTGTTCACTTAATCATGTAACCCTGACAGACCCTAACCCCAAAGTAATAATCTTTCATAGCTAAGCATTACCATGTCTATTTATCTTACATAACAATACTTTAAGATACATTGTACAATTTCTCATTTTGACTGTAATATGCTGTACCAACCTATATGTGTAATGTCTGTTTATCCTGTGTAATAATGCTTGGAGCTATTGAGTTTCTACCCATTCTAGATTATATGTTGAACTAAACTGTGTGTAATGTATAATGTATACTGCAAAAAATTCTGTATTTTATTTGGAGCTTTTCTCCTTGGGCCTCCGCTGAAAATGGGTTTCTGACCCAGTCAGACTTCCCTGGTTAACAAATGTCAATAAATCAATAAATACATATTAATAAGACCTATTTATGTGCTGATGAAGATCAAGGTCTTTGGTTCATGTGACTGTGAAGTCAGTGGACTTCTGCAGGTAATGGTGATCAAACAGGGCAAAGACTTTTATATGTTCCCCAATAGATTACAAATTAATTGTCTTTCTCTTTCATCAAACTCAGAGTGCACCCCCTGCTACTTATATATACCACATGTGGAAGGTAGA
>NC_056733.1:1624221924-1624241924 GCF_019279795.1 Protopterus annectens | reverse complement strand
AGGAGCAGATGGAAATATGAGGTAAAAATCTGGACAGTTGAGTGGTATGAAAGGCAGCAGTATAATAAACACTAGGCAATCATTGTCCAAATGGAATCGATGCTCTGTTAATATAATTGGGGAATTTTATGGCATTTGATCTCAACATGATATTCACTGGCAGATTTAACATTATTGTTTTCTGCAGAGTATGACCCTTGTCTAGTCCCATTCATAGTGAATTGGTACAGCAGACCTGGCACCAGCCACTGAGCATGCTGTATTCTATCAATGGTTTCTGCTGACTTTGTTTTATTTGATGTGTCCTATTGAATTTTCAAAATGTACGGCATTTACTAACTTAGTACTTCTGTCAGAAAGCACACTTCAACCAGGTCCCATGGAAAAGGTGGGTTTTCGCTTAGTGCGAAAATGGGTGTTCCACATTTTGACTGTTTGTCACACATTGCTAGGGTCTGTGTTCCACATTGGCCTCTTAAGAGGTTGAGACCTATGGCTGGAAACAGATTGTCTGGTAAACTGACTTCATGATATTTAGTGTCTGGAGAAAAAGGGGTACCACTGAGTGTTAATGAAGTGATTTTATTGGATGTGTCTGAATACCAGGACACTAGGATAAACAGGCTGTAAAATAAATATGGGAAAAGATGGTAATTCTCCCAGGTAGTACACTGTGTACTAAGCAGGCATGAAAATAAGAAGAAGGTAAACTGAACTTTAACAGTCTAAGGGGAAGAACCTTCCAGTCTGATCTACAAGTTTCTACCAGCATAAGCAGATGAGATGAGACTGGGAGGAGTTTCTGGAGGCAATGTATTGTAAAGAAAGTCAACTCAAGAGCAATACTGGCTGGCTATGTGGGCACTCAGTATTATGGATCTGTGGAAAACAATGGGAGAGAAAATTACTTAAATAGTTTACACAACTGTCACTTTTTTGTTTACTGAAAATAGCAATGAAAAAGGGGCATCAAGATGGCAGCCAACCTATAAACACTGTACCAGTTAAGCTCCATAACAAATGTGGTACATTTAAACCACGTATTAATCTAACATAGGTATATAATAAAATCTCAAAGCTAAAGTTCTTTTTTCACTCTAATTTAAAAAAATTTCAGTTAAATCCTCATGAACTGACCTGAAGGGAGTTTTCAGATTCGTCTGCATAGGATCATAGGAGGTTACTAGGCTATTGACCCTGAGGCCCTTATAAGCCTAGCCAAGAGTTTAGACCATGTTTAGACAAGTCAGCACCCAGAGCCCCTGTCCAGCAGGGTGACAGGTGGAATCCCAGAAGTATATTTTCTGTTTCCCATCCAGTTATCCAGGTTGTGCTTAAAAAGAGATAATGAGGTGCTCTGCTTGACGTGGAGGGGGAGTCTATTCCACAGATGGGGGGGGGGTCTCTGGGACACAAATCTGTCCTGCCAGCAAATCCTATTGATATCACAGACCAGGTTGAGGTCACGCGTACTGGTTGCTCAAGTGAAGCTTGACTTGCTGATATGCAGCAATCCCATCAAGACGGGGTCTAAGATTGCTTTGTATGCCAGGCAGAGGTCACCTCTGAGGTGTCTGTATGAAAGTGAGTAGAGGGATAGGGCTTTTAGCCTGTCTGTGTAGGATAGGTGCTTGAGGCCCTGGATTCTCCTTGTGAAGAACCTCTGTGGTCTCTCCTGCTGCTGCATGTGCTTTGCGAGGTACATGCCAAAGGGGGCATTGTACTCAGTAATTGGCCTTATAAGGGAAGAATACAGGGATCTTATGACCTCTTTGTCCCTGAATGAGATACCCTTACTTATAAGTTGGGCCATGTAGAAAGCTTTCCGTACAACGGAAGCAACATGGTGGTTAAAAGTCAGGTTGCTATCAACCTAGGTACCAAAAATCCCTCACTATTGATTGTGTACTTAGGACAATGTTATTAATGTGATATGTGGGGACATCACTCTCCCCAAAGGGGATGATGATGCATTTTTTGCCATTCATCTTGAGGCCATGTTTCTGGTCGAAGGCTTTGGCCAGGTCAAAGTAGCCAGTGTGCACCATCTTCTCCTTGTCCCTGGTTTTGGTGACTGTCTCAAAGAAGTCGACCAGATTTAACAGACATGACCTCCCTTGATAAAGCCAAACTGTGTGGTGTCGAGTGTTTGGAGGTTGCCAATGTCCCAGTTAATGAGATCCATGATAATCCATTCCTTGACCTTGCAGATCAGGCTAGTTAGGCTGATGGGTCTATAATTTTCTGGATTAGTGAACACTCCACCTTTGTGTAAAGGGATGACAGTGGCTATCCTCCACTTGGCTGGGACAAAGCCGGTACTCAGGCTTTGGTTGAATAGGGTGCCTAACAGTGCTGCAAGTACATGCCTGAGTTTATGTAGGATGCAGCCTGGGATGTCATTGGTTCCCATGGAGGCTGTATTTTTTGCCTTTGAGAGGACAGTGATGACCTGTTCACTAGAGATAAGGGGTGGGGGGCAGTTACTGGGGATGTCCTGATTTACTGATGGGGGGGGACAGAGGGGAGAATTTTCAATGAATCTGTCAGCCAGTAAATTGACTATATCTAGAGTGCTTGTGTATGTGGTGTCCTTGACCATCAGTTCTGAACAGACCTGGGTGCTTCCTTTGAGATTGCGGACATATGTGAAGAAGGCCTTATGATTGTCTCTAGTAGATGTGGCCAATGTGAACTCGAAGTTGGCTTTAGAGGATTTCACTGGTGCTCTTATTTGCTTGTTTAGTCTAAGAAGAGATTGCTTCCAGTTGGGCACCTGCCCCTTCTTGACCCTGGACAGCAATTTTTTTCCTTTTGTTATATAGTTTATTTATTGCAGATGTCCACCAGACAGGTTTACTGTTCCTTGAGGAGGAGGATTTTGTCCTGTCAGGTATTCCTGATGCATGCATTTATATAAATGCTTGTATAGTACTTCGGTGTAGATTTGGACATTGGTGCCAGTTCTTACAGTGGAGCAGAGGGCTGTGAAGCTGTTTATACCATCCCTAAGGAAGTTGTGAAGTTTTTTGTTTGACCCTAGCTAGAGGGGGGGTGGGGTCAGGGGAAATGGTGACTTTGAAAGTGACCACTTTATGGGCGGAATTTACCAGGGAGGATGATACCTTAGGGGTGCTGCAGTGGTTACTCACGTTGGTTAATACCAAGTCCGAGATATTATCACCTCTTGTGGGGATATAAACTAGCTGTTCCAAGGCATTTGCCTTGATAAAATTGAGGAATCTCTGGGCATTTGAGTTCTAGCATGAGTAGTTTTTCCAGTCTATAGTTGGGTAATTAAACTCACCCAGGATCAGGGTAAACAGATGAACCTTGATAGATTTGAAGACAAATATATGTCAAAATACTAAACTACCAGGATGTTTTCAGGATCCTTACTGATGCCAAAAATAAGAAAGTTTTAAATTGGAATGTCAATAAAATCACTTTTGCACATGACCTCCCTATGCAAATTAAACAGGCTAGGCAGAAGCTGGCACCTTTTTGCCCATTTTTAATTTCCAGAAAAATTAAATTCCAGATGAAATATCCCTTTGCTTTAATATTTCATTACAAAG
Organism: Protopterus annectens; assembly: GCF_019279795.1. Lineage (NCBI taxonomy): Eukaryota > Metazoa > Chordata > Ceratodontiformes > Protopteridae > Protopterus > Protopterus annectens. Next base: position 1,624,238,346 of record NC_056733.1, on the reverse strand, counting down.
GAGATAAATATTCTATTGGCTCACTGAAAGAGGCAAAGTCTTTTCTCACTATTTTTAACTTTTCTCCTGAATGAGAACTGTTTGGACTGTATGCTTGGGTTATTTTGAATTAATATTACCTTCTACAATTTCTGGATGGGAGTGAAGTGCTTATTGGTGGTGAGCAGTGCAAACTATGGACTGGAATTATAATGTTCATGACACTATTGTGCTTGAAATCTTATGGGAAAGAAATGTTAGCTTCTTGGGCTACTAATGGACTAGAAACAGTTTAAGCCTGATGACAATTGACCTAATGCACTTTCTGATTCTTTTTTCTTCCTGAAGGAAGCAGTATTGTAAATGGTCACAAACTGTTATTGTAGCTATTACTGAATGAAAATTGAATACCAGCTTTAATTAGTGAATAGTTTAAGACTTAAATGCAGTATTTTTTTCTTTATCATCTTTATTAACCGTATTAAAAGTAGTAAGATGTTACAATATACTTAACTAAGGAAAAATGACTCATTCAATGTGATCTTAGTTTAACTGTTCAGTTTACTCTCTTAAGATCATTTATTTGTCTTTTATAGCACACAATTCATTACAGGGGCTGAAAACTGGAAATTGAGATGTTGTAGGACAGCTATGAGATGCTTGTTCTGTTTAAAGTATATTTTTGTTTTTATTTCAAACAACATTTTAAACAAGCCAAAGTGTAAAGGGTGTATAGCAGGTTTATGTTACTGGTGTTATTATGTAAATAACCCTTTATATGTCATCAAAGTACCTTCTTCCTGGTGTTGTGGGGTTGTGGATAGGCATGGGGGTTTTACAGGAAGAATTAAATGCTGTTTGCCTTCCTTTTTAAGATCATCCTCAAACTTTTGGGGTATGACTTATGAAATCCCTATATCTTTTATCCCGATATATAGTACTGCAGAGGTTGCTGATGTGGATAATAGATTCATGGAATGTTAATGGGATCCAAACAGAAAAAAAATACATTTTTTTTCATCTAACTTTTAAGTCAAAAGCTGAAATTATATTTGTCCAGGAGACCCACATAACATCTAATCAATGGTCTTAGAAAAAGGGGAGAAAATGAATCAAAGTAATCACTGAGTCAGGTAATAAGTCAAATAGCACTGGAGTCACAATTATTATTAAATAATCTTTCAAAGATATAATAATGAAACAAGATTCAGATAAGGAGTGAAGATGGCGCTACGTAATTACTAAAAAATATTTTTTTTGATAAACCAGTTCTATTACTAAATATATATGCACCTTGCACTAAACAACATGAATTTTACATGACATTAAATAAACTATTAAAGCTCTTTCCTAATCATTACTACATTGTTGGTGGGGACAGGAATGATGTCGATGATCCCATTACTGACAAAACAAGTAGAAGTAAATCATATACTTTCTATGCATCTGATGCAATATCGAAACTTAAAACAGACCTTTTTGACCCTTTTAATTTCTAAGACAGTAAAACCACACCAACAGCATATGCCTATTATTCTCATTGCCACAAAACATAGGCCGGATTAGATTTCTTTCTAATATCAGAAATAATTTTAAAAGCTGACTTTACTTTTATGTAGAACCTAGGTTCTTTTCTGACCACTCTAGAATTACTCTTAATATAAATTGGTGTCATACTTGTAAATTAGGAAATACCAATTATGACTGGACCTTAAGTCAATTTGAATAGGGATAGGGTCAATGGTTAACTGCACCCGGAGTGTCTCCTGTGCATCATACTGTTTGACCAACCTGGAGGTGCATGTGTGTGTGTGTGTGTGTGTGTGTGTGTGTGTGTGTGTGTGTGTGTGTGTGTGTGTGTGTGTGTGTGTCTTTGATATATATTGAAACTCCACCTCCTTTGGCTTTGCTGCCCACATTTTGGGGTCTGAATGTATGATAGAATGAGTGGTTGCTTGATGACATCAAGACGGAAACCAAATATATAGTAAATAACTTTCTAAATAACTTCTCCTATACCCTAATTCCTCTTTACATTCAGTGGGCTGCTATTAAAACTCAAATCAGAGGTATTTTTTTATAAGTAAAGAATCCTTTTCAAAGAAATCTAACAAATTACAAGAGTATATAACAAAAGACAAAATTTATAAAATAGAACAGGAACTATATATAGATTATAAGGCTGATTCAGTAAAACATTTAACCAAAAATCCACAAATAATTGTGTCTACTCTATGCAATACAACAATCATTTTATGAAGCAAAAACCTTAGCTAAATATTTGGAATGGTCCCAATCTCCTTCCAGATTTCTTGCAAACCTTATAAATGTCAATAAGACCTCCCCTCTAATAACTGTAATTTCATACCAAGACAAATCTTATTACACTAGAGAAGAGATTATGCAATTATTTACACAATTATACTCTCAACTTTATGGTGAACATAACCTCTCTTTGACTTCCAATTCTTAAGTAGTTTAACATTCCTACAAATTAATCATGAGCATCAGAATCTTCTTACTGCACCATTTATTCAACAAAAATATTACAAACAATTCATAACCTTAAAGTTGTTAAATCAGAATTTTATTAAACTTTTGCCCTAATAATTTCAAAAATATTATTGCATTTATTTAATTAAATTAAAATGGTGTTATGGATTTATATCTGAATAATACTTAAACAATATATTCATTCCTGAAGTCAAATCCCATGCTACAAATACTCTAAACTATAGATCGATTTTTATTATACATGTAGATATAAAAATATTTGCCTCTTTATTAGCAAATAGATTGAAACTTATACTACAAAAATAATGTTACCTAATCAATCTGACTTTATTCAAGCTAGAGAAACCTATGACCATGCACTTACAATTGACACGTTGATTATACTCTCTAGGCAACACAACAACTCAAGTTTCATATTTGCACTGGGTGCTGCTAAGGCTTTTGACCAGCTTAATCTTGATTTTCTTTTCTTTACTCAGTTATGCCAAAGTTTGATATACCACAATCCTTCATTGAATGGATCAAAATTATGTATACTAATGCACATACATCATTATACATTAATAAAATGTCTTCCCCATCAATAACAATTATTAACAGGACAAGACAAAGATGTCCATTATCTCCATATCAATGTAAGATACATATAGGCCCTCTATTTCGTAGAAAAAAATAAAAAAGAAATAGTAACCAGAAGCCACAACCAGGCTTCTTCTATAAAATACATTTATTTATTTATGACCAAACTGATTAAGTGCTTCCGTCCTTAACACAAACAGGACTTCATCAGAATCAAACCATATTACCAAAATAGCCTTTTTATACAACATGAATTAATTAACCACTTATACAATTAACCTAGAAGAGTGGGGAAAAAAGTCATTACACAGTGTACAATAAAATTCAAAGTCTGTCTCACCCAAAATACTAACCATAAAACTTTTAAAACTTTCAGCTCATTAAAAGTTATTCACCCTTATAATTAAAACAGACTGAATAGAAGTATATTCATTTAAACCTGGGGAAGATGTTGCTTGCAATTGTAATTGCCATTTTAATTCTTTGTTTCCTAGCAATGCTTTGGCATCCCCACCCCTTGGATTATAGCTGACTGAGTCATTAATAGCAAAAGAAAACTGAGTAAATGAGAAACAAACTACTGAATTTTTATATAAGGCATTATTTCCTTTTTTGTTCTTAATATCATAAAGATGTTCATAAATATGTATATGTGAAGTTATCTCTGTTTTACTTACATAAAAACTTGAACATCCTTCACATAAAGCAATGTATACAACCTATTTAGTTATACAATTACTTTTTACAAAAAAACACCTTTGATCTTAGGTTATTGTTTAAAACAACTTCCTCCTTTTCACATATATAAGGGCATTGACTACACATTCCACATTTGGTAGTATGAACTGTTCCCCTCTCTCAATTTCTCTTGTTAAAATTACCTTTATTAAAATAGCCTTTAAAATTGTTTCTAGTCTTGTTTGTAAACAAAGGTGCTTTTCCAAATATCCCAAGAATGCCGGGGTTAGTTTTGAAAATGCTCCAGTTATTCCTAAAGAATATCTTTAACTATTAATGTTTGTCTGAAATATGTTAACACCATGGCATTCACAAAGTTTTTTTTTTCTTTTGGGGTTTCTCCTTGTTCATCTTTGTTAACCCTCTGTTATAGCCCTACCCACAACAGGGGTAAATATGTATTTCCCCATTCACCCTGAACATATTCACTAATACTTTTAACCAAGGGAAGAGGTCATTTCTATCTAAAAACGTTTTAGTAACCTTATCGCATTCTGTTTCCAAGTCAGCCCTATATGAAGTTATCCTAGCAATTCTAATATATTGTCCTTTGACAAGGCTGTTTTTCTAAGTGGATGAAAACTGTTAAAATCCAGATAAGAATTGCTAAATGTTACTGTCCTATAAACTCATGATTTAAAGCCACAAGAAGTATGTTCAATGAATGTATCTATGAAAGTAATACCCTCCCTATGAAATGTATAAGTAAACTCCAAAAATTCAGAGGAATTATTCAAAAATTTAAACTGGTGAATGTTCTCGTCTGAACCTTTCCATAGGATGACTATATTATCCAATAAGTGAACATAGAGAGATATATGCTGAAAGAATGTATAATTGAATATACAATGGTTTTCCCAAGCCAAAATTACAATGTTTGCATAAACAGGGGCACAGGAGGCTCCCATAGCCACTCCCTTATTCTGCTTAAAGAACTCTCCCTCCAAAATATAAAATTATTGCCCAAAACTATAGCCATAATTTCCTGTATAAGCCTGATATCTTTCCCCAAATGGGGGCATATCTGTTCAAACTATCAAAAAATAAATCTAACCCGTTGTCCAGGGGAATAGATGTAAAAAGATATTTAATATTAATAGTGAGGAAAATCAGATCTTTGGACCAAATGTCCTTTTTTAATCTCCCTAAAAAAAAAAAAGAATCTGTAAGGAGATGGGGGACCTGTCTATAAATGAGTTTAAGCCACCTATCTATACATACTGACCAAGGGTAGGTTATAGAACCATTGGCTACTACAATACCCTTAATAGGCCTAGGTTTTTGACATTCTTATGAATTTTAGGGATGTCTAAGAAGGTGGGAGCCCTGGGGTTACTAACTTTCAGAGCTGAATGCATTTCCCCAGATATTCTCTGTTCAACCATGTACTCCTCTAAAAGAGAATCAATTCTCTGGTAGGCAATATGAATCTCATTTTGTGAAACTGGGGAGTAAATATCTAAATCATATAGCAATTTAAATATAGTATTAGACTAATCCAAAATATTAAACAAAACCATCCCTCCCCCTTTATCAGGCCTCATAATTCAATTCATATTATTTTGCCTTAACTGGTTTAATAAACTCCATTCTTCCCTAGACAAATTGTAGAAATGAGTTTCCCCCCTACTACTAAGGGAATAAAGTTTGTCACTCACTGCTTTCTCAAATATCTATAAAGTCAGATTCTGATGAAGTCCTGTTTGTGTTAAGGACAGAAGCGCTTAATCGGTTTGGTCATAAATAAATAATATATTTTATTTTAAAGAAGAATCCTGGTTGTGACTTCTGGTTACTAGTTTTTTTTTTCTTGGTTGCTCAGTGGTAATCGCTCACTTTTTTAGTTACCTTCTATTTCTTCTTACAGCACAAAAAAACTTTTCACCATATTCCTGAAATCTACAATACACAGATACCACTAATGGCCTTTGCTGATGACTTAAATATATATTTTGCCTTTCCAAATACTGACTTACCAAAAATTCTACACTCTATCGATACCTTTCCTAAATTTTCTAACTATAAACTAAATATAGCTAAATCTTCTCTCTTTACATTATACCAAATTATAATTAACTACTTTCCTGATACAGAAATAAAGATAAGCTATTCACTTAAATATCTGATTATAAACTTTTACCATGACCCTACCCTTTATTATCAAGAGAATCTAATGAAATAATAGACTACTGTAAAATAGGATATTCAAAGATTGAACAAACTTAATTTACTTTTTTATCCAAAGTCGCCATTATTAAAATGAATATTCTTCCCTGATTATTATTTCAATCAAAATTCATAATTCCACACATACTTTTTAAAGATATCAATACAAGTCTATTAGAATTTCTTTACACTCCAAAATCTGTCAGAATCAGCTACCAGAAACTTGAAACTAGCACATCCTAAAAATAATGGTGACTTAGGCCTCCTGGACTTTAAAATCTATTATGGTATAATAAACTCTAGCAAGCTTATAGCAATATCGGAATTTTATCCAAATCATAACAACTGGAATCATGTATGGGTTAAGTTGTTGTATAGCTTTGTATGTAAATATAAATGGAGTCCCAGAGCATTACCTTTCTTAAATAAGGAGACTCTCAGAACTTTTAAAATGCATAAATTCTTAAAATATATAATTAAAATCTTTCAAGATCAGATGGATCTGCTAGATTTGGAAGAATCAATGATGATACTTCAGACAATTCTTCTTAACCCTATCTTTGAATTAAATAACTTAATGATAAATCTTTCTAAATACCCCTTACTTAAGTATAAAACTGTTTTTGATTTCTATAACTATAAAAATATTTTAATTGGTGACCTGAGAGATGCTTTTTATCTGCCTAAAAATATTTTATAATTTTGAGACAAATAAAAGAACTGGTTTCAAAGTTTTTGGATGATCTTAAAAATGAATGAACATAACGTAAATTTATGCAAACCGTTATGGACTACATTTACCTCCAAAAAGAAGATATCAAATATGTATAAACTAATTACATCTGCTAAATATCAAAATTCTATTTCTTTTTCTAAATACTGGAATAATCTAAATCCTGCAATTACATATAATCAAATAATCCAATTGATTCAAAATTATTACCTTTCAGAAAACTTTTATATACCCAATTAATGTTAAATAAAGTCTATTTGACTCCCAATAGACTTAGGAAGATTTTCTCCACATCATCTCCTAATTGTCCTGTATGTAAATATCAAAGAGATGATTTACTAAACTTTTTTGGACTTTTAAATGCTCTTATAAACTCTGGTGTTCCCTAAAAATCAGGATAGAAAAAACGGGATACAATAAATCTACCTTATCCTTGGAATTTGTACTATTACATATACATCCTACTGGTTTGGTACAGATAGATCTACATGTACTAATTATTCTTTTCTCTCTGGTCAAATTTTATATTACTCAAAATTGGCTTGACAGAATAAAAATGGCATGGGATGGATTTAAACAAACTGCAATAAAATATATTTCAGCATACAATTTAATAGCAACTAATCAAAATAAACATTCTCATTACATACATTATTGTGATAATCTATATAATTATATTTTATAGTCATATTTTATTTATTCTTACCTGTGAATTATAAGAAATTAGCTGAGGGAGATAGTAAAATAAATTTTGATCAGTTTACCCAGTATTTTATTTTTATTATCTCATTGTTGTTAATATCTTATTTATTGCCTTATCTCTTTGAAGACATATACAGGCATTTAGCTCTTTTGTACATAGTTAGTGTTATAGTTATACTATGTTGTATATTCTTTCTTTCTTGTATAATTAATTGAGGTTATTAAGTTTTTAACAAGTATTGTAAAAAATAGCAATGAAAGAGGAGAGGAATTGATTTTGCTAGTCAAATAATCACAAGGGGCCGTAAACAGAGAAACTGTGTTAAAGTCACATCTGAGTCAAGCTGGGAAGATTAAAGAAAATCAGCAGAACTATAGCAAGCCACAGATGAACTCAGACACTAATCCTTGTATCCTACAATCTTAAAGGCCTTCTAGCTAGCTGAACAAACTGTTTTACTTAAAGAACAAAATAATACACATACAATAAAATATTTTAAAAATGCACCTGAAAGAATATTAATATACAAGTGCAATATAGTTGTTTACTTTCTTGGTGTAGAAAATTATCAAAAGAGAGAGGTCTAGCTTGTTTAAAAATGTATCCAACAATGTAGTTGTAATCCAGGCTAGCCACAATGCACACCAGCAAACCACAAGCCCAGTAATATATATATGACTGAAGAACAAAGGAGAGGAGAAAGCAATACAGTTAGCAAAACAGATCTGTAACAAGCCAGATGAAATCAGAAGAAACAAGCTTGCAACTCACAACCTCAGTCTCAACAAAGCAATGTACTACTGCTGAGGCTTAGCTAGCTGAATAAACATTAAAGAACAAAATATACACTTACAGAAAATTTAACAGAGTTGTAATAAGCCAGAGAATAAATCAGATACTAAATATTGCAGCCCACCATACTACAGACCTACTAGCTTGCTGAACAAACTATTTTAGGTAAAGAACAAAATAATGTACATGCAATAAACTTAAATTAAGTAATAGGATAACAACAATAGTAACAATAAGGTTAACATTTGTAATACTAATCTAAAGTACAACAGAACTAAAAAACAGTAAAACATACAAGCTCAGTACAAAATGTAAACAGAATGGTTGCCACAGATGGTACTATAACAAGGAGAAAGACAAATGTACATAAGAAGGTCATCAAGTTCAGATGCAGATATTTAGAGAAAACTCATGAAGTTATACCTAACTTGTTACAAGTGGATACAGAAGAGACATGGCATTACCTAGGAACAGCACAGCCAATGTAATGGGAATCAGATGAGCTATTGCAAATGCAGAGTTCCTAATGATGAAAAAGATGAAATTATACAATGAGGTATTGCTTATTTACTGCTGAATCTACGGTGCTGTGCAAGGTGCAGCTTAGATTCCAGGTGATAAAAATTATTATCTCCTCTTCTATATGTTGCTGTCTGACTCTCTGTCTCCCCTCTTGTAGTGTTGCCCTGGATAAGGTAATGATCAGTAAGTCAGCTGAAGGGGTTATTCAGCTGCACAAGCATCTTCTGTTATAATAAAAGAAGGTTTCTACCAAATTAGCCAATTAACAGATATGTATAGAAATGGTCTGCAACAGATATGGTCAGAACAAAATGATTACTTTTCTTCCTCTCCACAGAAGCAGGCAGTAATTATAGTCCCAACTCAGGACCAGATAAGCAGGTTCCAGATTCACCTCACACTTTACTTATGTTCCACATATTATAAAGTATTACAAAGGGTTGAAAGAAGTTATTTTCCCTCTGTCTCTGACTGTGTTGGAATGGGTAACATGGCGACCAGTAGCTTAGCAAAGTAGAGCGACAGGCTGCCTAAGCTGTTCTTAACTAGAAGTATAAACACTCTTGCTGGCTTGGCTCATTTATTGAGAGCTTTCTTGTGCCTGGCTTGGTCACCTGTGACTGCAAGACTTGGATTGCTTCTAAAACCATATGGACCTACAAATCTGACATAAATATATTTTTTGCACTTGCTCTAACTGTTTCAGTGATGTTTAACACTTTTGTGCTGCATTTATTTGTTTTGTTGAATTTATCACTGATTTTAGCCTGTACTTGTCAAAGAAACTCCATCTGTTTCTTTCTGTACTACTCCTAGGTTGTTTTAACATTTTTCTGATGTTTCATAACCTCCTCTGATACTACAAAAGCTGTTCTGGGTTTTCTAAAGTTCTCCTGAGTCTGCCAAAATATTTCTAAGTTTTGCAAAATTTTTGTGTGTTGTGAACATTTCTCAGGGTTAGTGAACTTATTTTCAAGGATTCTTAATATTGCAGGAATTCTTACTTCTCTTGTAAAGCACTTGAGTTCAAAACCAGTTTGTTTTACATTGGGGGGTGGATTCTTTTACACTCTGGTGGGACCAGAGAGCTAAGTTCAATCCATCCAAGGTGGGAACAACTGGCCAATAGCTTACTGTGATTTTATTTGATTGGCCTGAGGGTTTAACTTTATAAAAGTCTTTCATCTTGCTGGTATAAAAACCTGTCATAGTCTATGTTGGAGTGAATGACTTGAGACATACCTCTCTGGACTACATGAAGGTAGACATGATGGAATTCTTTGATTATGCATCCCAGACAGGTATGTCCTTAGCCCTAAACAGTATCCTACCCTCACCCAGGATAATGCCACAATATAAACAAAAAATGATTGACTTTAACAATTGGCTCAGCTTCTGGTGTCAGCCCAGGGGGATCCAGTATCTGTCAGCCTGGAAAGATATGGTAGACAGACCTCACTGCTTTGCTAGAGATGGTCTGCACCTGTCCCCCCTAGGCTTTCAGATACTGACAAAGACCCTTGAGCCACCCATAGTGCCTTTTTAGGCAATGTCAAAAGAAAAAAATTCCAGTGTAACAAAATCTGATCGAGACAAACTAAAGGTCATACTGCTTAAACAAAACTGCTTTCCCTGAAAGCACTCCTTACCTTCGAGGATGGTGATGTTTGTACCATTACTGAAACATGGTACAAGGCTGCTGACAGCACTCCGGCCATGCAAGGCTACAATGCCTTCCACACATTAAAACATCAAAATGAGCATGAAGGAACCAAAGGTGGAAGTGTATCCATCTTTATTAAAACCAAATACACTTCAAGATCGGTCAAACAGCATGACTCTCTCGAACTACTCCATGTCCAATTAACTATTAGAAAAGTACCATACCACATCATTGCTAGCTATAGATCCCCCACCATGAACCAGGAAACAGGAAAAGCATATTGCCTACCTCACTTTACTGGAATTCCTTGACATACAGCCCAACACCTTAGTCATGGGAGATTTCAACTATCCTTGCATATACTGGCTCACCCAGAGGTTCCTGGACTTTATTAACACAAATGCTCTGGAACAGATAAACTGTTCCCCTACTAGGGGCTCTAATGTTCTGGACATACTACTTACCAACATGGGAGGGGGGGGTCATTGTACTCCCTCATGCATGATGCACTCCCTGGTTAAGTCAGACCAGAAATCAGTCTTGTTTGAAGTAACTACTGGAACTGACGCCCTCACAGGAATAAAAAGTATAAAAAACTTTACCAAAGCTAACTACAGCCTACTAAGCAATGGTATAAAAAGCTTTATACCACCCACAAACACAGACATTAATGATCGCTATGCAGAAGTGTATCCAAATGCTCTGTACAAACACTTAACTGACTGCATAAACTCTTCCGTATTTGATGGGATCAAAACCAGGAATTCCCATAAAAACAAACCACCATGGTGGACTTCAAATGTAAACAGATTATATAACAAGAGGAAGAAATGTTGTACAAAAGCAAGAGTACTTACTTTGCAGAGTAAGAGCTCTCTCCTAAGCCTAAACAAGAAAGCCATAAATCTTGTAAAGTCTTCAAAAGCAAATTACAAAACTAAAATTGCAATCTTGCCAAGGATAATCATAAGGCATTCTTTAACTATGTCCAAAGTCTAAAAGGGATTGGCCGGCTATGTGCCAAACTGGTTGTAGATGGGATCACTCATACTACACTGGAAGATATTGCCAACCTGCTAGTTGACAGATTCAGTGCTAACTTCACCCCCCCCCCCCAACCCCACCTGTTATATCCCAAAGCATACCTAACACCAGCCCTTTGCCTAATATCTTTAGAGAACAGGTAATTTATGTGCTCACCAAGGCCAAAACCATGGTCTCAATGGGACCAGATAATATCCCTGGTTGTTTACTAAACAATCAAAAACAAGACCTAACAGAACCACTTGGTGTTCCTTTTAATCATAGCTTGAGAACTGGCTATGTTCCAGTAGAATGGAGAACAGCAATAATAATTCCCCTGCACAAAACAAGGCCATCAACTGACTCTGTGAACTACAGAAGCATAAGTCTAACCAGCCTCATCTGCAAGGCCATGGAAAGAATTATCATGGACCTTATCAACAAGGACATAAGTGACTTCCAAAAGCTGGACTCAACTCAGTATGGCTTCTCTATGGGTAGATTATGCTTATTAAACTGGTAGACTTCTTTGAGAATGTCACCAAAGCCATGGATGAAATAAGACAGTGCACACAGCCTATCTCGACCTGGACAAGGCTTTCTACACAATTCCCCACTCTGGCATCATTGAGAAACTCTCCCAGATAGGGATTAAACCTTATATTACTAGATGGGTAGCCAGGTGGCTCATAGACAGAACACAGTCTGTCAAAATGGGTGACTCAATGTCCACCAGTAGACCTGTCACCAGTGGCGTACCACAGGAATCTCTGCTGGGCCACTTACTGTTTGCCATCTATTTCTCAGAAGTCCAGGCCAAGGTAGGTAGCCTTTGGCTCACCAAGTGCACTGATGACTGCAAATTGGGAGCAATCATTGAGTCCTCCAATGATATCAACATATTACAAGAAGGGCTAACACAAACAAATGACTAGCGCCAAAGCCATGATCTAAACTAAATGTCAAAAATACATTATTAATTTTGGGAAAACAGAATTCCCACAAATTACAATATTGACAGCACTCCCCCTGAATTCCAACCCAGTAGTGTGAGGCTTGGGAACAAAGGTTGATAGCAATCTGAACTTTGATCATCAAGTTTCCACAGTGGCAAGGAAAGCCTTCTACGTAGCGCACCTCATAAGGAAGGGCATAGCATCCAGGTCAAGGGATGTTATAACTCCACTGTACTTGACCCTCATCATACCACTAATAGAGTATATGCACCCTTTTGCTTGTACCTCACCGGACACCTGCAGCTGCTGGAGAGACCTCCTAGGTTTTCACTAAGACAATATAGGGACAGCATGACCTATGTGGACAGGCTGAAAGCTCTGTCACTTTATTCTGTATATTATAGGCTGCTGAGAAGTGACTTGTGCCTAGCCTATAAGCCAATTTTCAACCCTGCCCTAATGGAAATGCTGCATATCCACAAGTCAAATGGCACACAAGTCACTCACTCTAGAGATTTCAACCTAGCTTGTGACATTAACAGAACATGCTGGAGAGATAGATATGTCTCCCAGAGACTGCCGCTTCTGTGGAATAGACTTCCTATTCATGTAAAACAAAAATCCTCACTGACCCTATTCAAATGCAACCTAGATAATTGGGTGAGAGACCACAAATTCTCCCCTGGAGTGGCACCCATGTCCCTCATGGACAGGGGTAGCCGGGTTTGATCACAGACCCTCTCTGTTCATAAATTTGTTCGGTGAACTACCCAAAAAGAACAAATGGGGATACTTGGGGTTAACATAGCTAGTCTTGTAAAGGCTCTAGGGTCACTAGCCTAGTAACTTCCTATGAACCTATAAAGTAGGGATCAGTCAAATAGCAAAAACACATAAAAATGCATAGCAACAGAAATGAACATGGCAAAATGTCTACTGCTTTTACTCTCACCAAAAGCAGTAGAACTACAGCCCTGAAAGAGATGCAAGCAAGTAGACCCTGGGGTCAGCTCAGGCTTCATTCTTCTGTAGATGATTTTATAATTGATTATATGATTGATTTTATATGATTGTATATAATTCTTACTGTATTACATTTGTTTAACTTTCTTAAGTGATATTATGTTTACTCTAGCTTTCCTCAAGTGTTTTTTATCTCTAGAATGTAACAATTACCTGTTTTATTTTGTTTATTAATCCTTTATTTACCATGTAACAATATTTCTATACTTTTGTATATCTGTGTGGAGCTTTTCTCCCCGGGCCTCTACTGAAAATGGAAATATATCCAGCTAGACTAGCCCGGTCAACAAATGTAAAATAAATAAAATAAATAAATGGTCATAGTTACTCTGTTCCCATGTACACCTGCTTTGGAATTGCAAACATTTTAGTGAAATGGGGTATTGCTACTGAAGTTATCAATGGCAGGGATTAGTGCTGCATAACTTCCCATAAGGTACTTATTATTGCCTCGTGTTGCTGTCTTAAAGTTATTAATTGCTTTCACTTCTCCCAGGGTTAAACAAATTCTGAATGAGCCTAATACCTTTACATCATTTCCCATTTTTTATCTGGCAAGAATTCTTTACCTGATTTTCAAAATGCTGTATATTTTCAAGTTAATTTAAGGTTCACACAGACTATTTATTTTACTTACTTTCTTCTTTTTTTATCGTAAGGGTATCAGAATCAATAGAAAAGGGAAATGGAATTTCACCTGGCACATTAAGAAATTATATAAGCTATAGAGTGTATGAGAACACAGTAAAGAATAATTCTTATAACTGCTTTCTTATAATTACTGAGTTCCATGGAAAACAGTATTTAATTTTTCCCATTAAATGTAACTGGCCTTAATTAATTCATTTATTTATTGACATGTGTTGGGCAGCCATAATGGTGCAACGGTTAGTGTTGCCGCATCACAGCAAGAAGTTCTCTGGTTCAATTCTCGGCTGGGGTGCCTTCTGTGTGGAGTCTGCATGTCCTCCCTGTGGTCGCATGGGTTTCCTCCGGGTGCTCCAGTTTCCTCCCACATCCCAAAGACAAGCTGTAGGTGGATTGGACACTTTAAATTGGCCCTAGGTGTGTGTGTGTGTGTGTGTGTGTGTGTGTGTGTGTGTGTGTGTGTGTGTGTGTGTGTGTGTGTGTGTGTGTGTGTGTGTGTGCATCCGTGTGCCTACTGTGGAAGGTCGGGTGCCGGGCTGGCACCTCGGCACTGTAAAAAACTCCACTGCCAATCTTGAGTAGACAGGTAATCTGCTGTGGCGACCCCTAACCAGGAAAAAGCCGAAAGAAAAAGAAAAAGATTTATTGACATATGTTAACCAGGTTTGTCCAGCTGGGCTTGTGGCCCATTTTTGGTGGAGACCTGAGGAGAAAAGCTCCAAAAACAACACAAACTGTTTACAGAGAATTAAACATCTGAGTCAAAAATATGGTCAAAATCAGTTATGCAAGAATGTTAGAGAGACAAAGCAGAAATGCAAACACATGATATGTACATATCAATATTTTTACAGACTAAAAAAATTGACAAGTGAAATATGCTAATCTTCTCTACTAACAAGGTCAAGGGTGAACGCCTCCTACAAGAATTACACTTGGAGAAATATTTTTTAATGGGCGAAGAAAAACCCACAGCTACTATATGGTTATTCTTATAATTTGGATATAGTTAAAACTAAGGGGGTAACTACAAGTACAGGTAAAGCTTATTCAGTCACATAACAGACAGGAAAAGTAGAATGCCACACACTCTACTGACTGCAGTAGAAATACAATTATATACTTAAAATATATACTCCTTTCAAGAGGTTCAACAAATGTATTTCCCATATAGATCAGCTCTGAGGTCATCAGCGTCCCTCAGTATTAGGAGACATTATTGTCTTAGATTTAAAAATAGATAGAACTAATACATAGGGCATTGTTTATTATCAACTCAAATTCTTCTTCAGCTGACAAAACTTAACAAATTATAGGAGGTATAAAAACCATAACACTGTAAGGTTTATGGATAACTAATTTTAATCCTAAATCTTTTCTCAAAGACTGGCACAATCTTTCTCTCAACTTACTAAATTAGCAGACAAACAAGAAACTGATGCAAGGTTTTCATCAGATCATGTAGAAGTCCAAAAACAACAGAAAAAGGCTAACAACACATGAAAGTATAACAGTTAATTATTTTGATAAGAATTTTCATCTAACTTATTTCATCATGTATTAAGTAATATTAGCAGAAGAATTCCAAACATGTTTGAACATTTCAGAGTAAATGGGTGAGTTTTAAGGCTTAGGCTGTCAATGTTCTCATATGGGTTAACTTTTGTAAATACTATAAATTATGTGAACCAGCTAAAATATATATTACATTAGAACACCAACATTCAAAACAGAACACCATTTCTTAACAGGTCTAT
The DNA here is from genome assembly GCF_019279795.1 of Protopterus annectens. Lineage (NCBI taxonomy): Eukaryota > Metazoa > Chordata > Ceratodontiformes > Protopteridae > Protopterus > Protopterus annectens. The sequence continues at coordinate 1,624,222,550 of NC_056733.1, read as the reverse complement.
AGGCAGTGCAGATAACTGTGGGCAGTTACTAATGATCTTTGTATTTCCTGGCACAGTTTAAACAACTCATTTAAGCTCACTGTGAAAATAGTGTAATATTAATTAATAATTTTTGTTAAATTATAATATAACTTCATAATAAAGTTTAACCACTCAAGAAACATGTTTTAATAAAAAATATTTCTTGTTTAAAAAAGGCAGGAATTGAATAATTTATGTAATATTGCTTAGGTTGTATGATATGTAGTATATGAATGCCTATGTCACTAAGGCTGATAGTCAAGCTATGGAAGTGGTGCTATCATCAACAGTGGGGAATGGGAATTTTCTGCTTAAGCTCCAACTGTTTCCATTGCGCATATCCACAGAAATCTCTAAGAAGAAACATGCAATGGGCATAAGCAGTGGTCATGTTCCTACTTTCATGATAGCATCTCCACTAATATCCTACCCCATTATAAGGCAGGTGCAACCTTGTCTCCCCAAGAATTCTATTCAGGGTATGCATCTCAGACATGCACTTCCCAGACAGAGCTATGCATGCTTTCCATCATCAATTTCTCTTATTCATCCAGCAACTCCTGATAAGCTAATCGAATGCAGGAAGCATGGGCCATTGAAAGGGC
>NC_056733.1:1624139424-1624216924 GCF_019279795.1 Protopterus annectens | reverse complement strand
AGAGATGGAATTCCTCTGCAAAGTGTGTGAGAAGTTAAACTTAAAAAAAAAACAGTAGTTGGGCTTTCACTTCCTTTGATTCCAAGGCAAGGAAATGAACATTTTAAAATGTGCAAGCATTTTTCTGGTACCTACACAATACTGGAAACATACTGTAGGTAGAAAAGAACCCTAAGGATTGAGTTAAACTGTAGGAGAGGGCAGAGTTTTCCTTTAAGTACGAAGAAAGCAATAATCTATTCCATGTTATCGCACCTAAAAATGGAGGAGACTGCATTTTAAAAAATAGTATGACTATTTCTTGTCTGACAAAGTGTTCCTTATAATATTTGTAAGAGTTAAATATGGTCAGTCCTACTTTGTGAAACACTTGTGTCTCCCTGAAAGTACCTCCCTTAATAAATTAGGAGTTTCAAAGAGCAAACTCTCCCTTTTCACCTAACAGACGGCACATAGGTCCATAGTTTCATGGGTGTTTATTAGGCTAATGACCCTGGAGCCTTTACAAACCTAGCCCATAGGATTACCCTGGCATTGTGCCACACGACCTTAGTTCCCAGTGCTTCTGTCAAGTAGAGCCACTGGAGTGATCCCTGGAGTGACTTTTCTATTTCCCATCCACTCATCATGATTTCTCTTGAAGAGGAACACACAGAATAAGCAAAATTATTTGCATTCATCTAATTTTTTGTTGTCCAGATTCCTTGATGTACACACTCCATTCAGAGCAAACCAGAATATGTTGCTGCTCCCTGTGAGACCATATAAAAACAAAGGTTTATGATCAGGTCTGATCATAACCAGTTTACGCATTCAATAGATGCATGGCAAGAAATTCACCTCAACAGTGGAACTCGAGAGGTGAACCTTGACATCCTTGCCAATAACACATAACAAGCAGGATTGTGATCAGAAACACCTGATCAAAGGTTTTGTAGTACATGAAGCTTTATCTTTGCCTATGTGCTACAAAACTTGGAGAAAAAATAGAATTTTACAGCTATGGAACTTGTAACACTTGTAGCAGACTTATTGTTGTCACATAGACAGAAGCCATCACAGAAGAGTGGATAGGAAGCTGCTAAACACTTCATACTTCATTTGAACTTAAAAGTTTGAATGATGTATGAAGTGTTTATTGCTTCCCTGCAATCTTCTGTTGTGCCTGTTCCCTGCTGTTATTGCTCTAGTGGTGAAGGGTGGTTAACAAATGCTTTTTAGGTAACCTTTTAACATAAGAAAGGTGCTTGACAATCCTCATGGTGCTTTACTCAATACAGGGATTTAAAGGCCTAGATACTTCAGTTATGCATGTAGGCTGAAAACAGATTTTTTGTTAGCTTATAGCAGATTTCAGGGTGATATTTTTGCTGTTTAGTGCCTTCCATGATGTATTTGTTCATAGGTTCATAGGATGATACTAGGCTACTGACCCAGAGGCCCTTATAAGCCTAGCCAAAAATTTTGCCCATGTTCCCACAAAGGCAGCACATGTTTTCCCTGTCCAGCAAGGACACAGGTGGGATCCCAGGGGTGCATTTTCTGTTTCCCATCCAGTCACCCAAGTTCCTCTTAAAGAGGACTAGAGAAGTACTATGCTTGACATGGAGAGGGAGTCTAGTTCATAGATGGGGGACTCTTTGGGACAGCAAGGCGTGTGAGTTGCATGAGTGGAGTTTGACTTACAGATATGCAGCAACTCCATGAAGGCTGGGTCTAAGCTGAACTTGTATGCCAGACAAAGGTCACCTCTGAGCAGTCTGTATGAGACTGAGTAGAGGGAATGACAGGGCTTTTAGCCTATCAGTATAGGACAGGTGTTTGAGACCCTGGATTTTCTTGGTCAGGAACCTCTGTGGTCTCTGCATGTGCTTGACAAGGTACACGCCAAAGGGAGCACTGTACTCAATAATGGGTCTGATAAGGGAGGAGTACAGGGATGTTATGAACCCCTTGTTCCTGGATGAAATACCCTTACTTATGAGTTGGGCCCTGTAGAAAGCCTTCCATACAAAGAAGGCAAGATGGTTATCAAAAGTCAGGTTGCTATCAACCCGGGTGCCCAAGTCCCTCATGACTGATTGTGTGCTTGGTACACTGTTATTAATGTGATAATTAGTGGGGACTCCAATTTCCCCAAAGGAGATAATGATGCAATTCTTGGCATTCAGTTTGAGTTCATGCTTCTGGCACCAGTCATTTGTTTGGGTAAGGTTCTCTTGGAGGGTGTTCACATCACTAGAGGAGTTTAAGACAACACCCAGCTTGCAGTCATCTGCAAACTTGGTCAGCCACAGACCACTGACAAGAAACCCCTCACCTCAGAAAAGAATATCCCAAACAGTAGAGGCCCCAAGACCAATCCCTGGGGTACACCACTCATTATGGGTCTACTACTAGATGTGGTTCCCCTATTTTGACTGAGTGGGTTCTGTCAATCAGCCAGTTAGCTACCCATCTGGTAACATACAAGTTGATGTCTAGTTGGGAGAGTTTATCTATTATGCCTGAGTGAGGAAAAGTGTCAAAAGCTTTGGCTAGGTCAAGGTAGGTGGTGTGCACTGTCTTCCTCTCGTCCACACCTTTGTTGACTGTTTCGAAGAAGTCGACCAAATTTAACATGTACAATCTCCCTTTGACAAAACCAAACTGTGTGGGGTCCAGGGTCCAGCATTCAGAGGTTGCCAATGTCCTTATTTATAAGGTCCATGATAATGTGTTCCATGGCCTTGCAGATCAGGCAAGTTAGGCTGATGGGCCTATAATTGCCTGGGTCAGTGGACGCTCCACCTTTGTGTAGAGGGATCACAGTGGCTGTCCTCCATTTGGCTGGGACAAAGTCAGGGCTCAGGCTTTGGTTGAATAGAGTGCCTGATAGAGTTGACAGCTCATGCCTGAGTTCATGTAGGATACAGCCAGGATGTTGTCAGGTCCCATGAAGACTGTATTTTTTGCCTTTGAGAGGGCATTAAACACCTGCTCCCCATGATTAGGGGAGAGGGGCAGGTGCTGGGGATGTCCTGGTTTACTGATAGGGGGACAGGGAATGAAGTTTTCACTGAACCTGTCTGCCAGTAAGTTGGCTATATCTACAACGTTTGTGTATGTGGTGTTATTGTTTCTTTATTTGTTTAATTAGATGGATGCTGGTCCTTGGTATAAATTGTAACTTACTACAATATCTTATGCCCCCTTGTAGACATTCAAGGATGCCTTTAAAAGGAAAATGGTAAAATAATATATGATTTTTAAGGTGATGGCAGACGTAGCAGGTTACCTAACAGATTCCTGATTTTGGTGATGTCGATGAGCATGACAGTGAAAGTCAGTAACATTTCACTGTATTTATAAAGAGCCTGACTACAAATAAAAACAAGCTAAAACAACCATTTGCACAGATCACCTCAGACTATACTACAATGCATCAACACTAAGTTATCTGGAGTCATCTTGAGCAAAACTTCGCATTAGTATTCATCTCTCTCCAAATACCCCAGGGCAAATAGTAGGAGCATAAAGCCTTAGATCTCTGGCTATTCCACAAACTGAAAAAAAGTACTTGCACTGGAAATATGTGGCCTACAATGCTTCTCCTTGGAAGAAGTAACTATATTCCATTATCTAGGCATTACTTTAAATGTAAGTGCATCAGTCACTACTCATGTTAACATCACCACAAATAAGGTCTATGTACAGCTTCAAACCACAAACTGAACTGGAACAAAACAAAAACGACCAGCCAGTGATTCTACCAATTTATTAAAAACTTAAACACAGCTCTAACTGTTTGGCTCTCCACCCAAGCCTTCAAGGAGTAAAAAAGCATTAAAAGAACTTGCCTCATATAGTGCGTTCAATCAGACATTAATTAACGAATTGTCTGATTGAACGCACTATATGAGGCAAGTTCTTTTAATGCTTTTTTACTCCTTGAAGGCTTGTGTGGAGAGCCGAGACGTTAGAGCTGTGTTTAAGTTTTTAATAAATTGGTGGAATCACTGGCTGGTCGTTTTTGCTATGAACAGCTTCAGTTTAATTATAAAGTTTCCTGACTTTTATCCTGCATATTCAGTCCTAGTAAATAGCATATTAATTCTTTAATATGGCCCTAAAACAACCACTTCATTTCCCAGTCCAGTGACTGAGAACAGATTTGCTACATAGCCCCACATTTGTGCATCGTGCACTGCAGTGCAGTGGTAGTGGTTGTAGACGCAAACACTTTTACCTGCAAATTTTCCCTTTAGTACACTGCTAGTGCTCCATTAGTGAGTTCTCGTGATTGTCCTTCACTGACAGGTGATACATTCAGTGAAGCTCCTGAGGTACCAACATATATCCTACCCACTAGCCCTTTGTATTTTTTGTCCACTTTTCCTGTCCTCTACATTACTCGTCCTTTCCTGTCCTCTTCCTGTTTTCTGACTGCATCAATATACCTAGCATTATGGATTGACAATTTCCCACAGTTTCTCCAGCCAGCCTGCTCAACATGGGCATCTTGAGACAATGTAGCAATTGCCTCATATATACTGACAACCCTCTTCTTCTAGTCCACACCACAAGTTTGTTATTTGAGAGATGCATCTATATCAAGAACCTAGAATCCAGGCTCAATTGTACACCAGTCAGTCCATCTGACATTAAGCAGGTTGTCAGCATGCACACCACACCTCCTCGACCTACCAAACTGACAACACATAAACCTATATATGAGGAGGTCCTTACAAGAAGCATATCTAAACATCAGACACCTCCCAAACACAAACACAAGCATGCTTTACATAATACATCATCTGCTGAACATAGTACACATAATATATCACACACCAGTGTCTCACCAGTCAAGCCCCTAAGGCATAACACCAAAACAAACATCTTAGTCATGGGTGAATCAGTTGAGAGACACACAGATGTCTCTCTCACCAGGTTGGATAAGGAAAAGGTCACAGTCAGCTGTCTGTCATTTGCCAGGATCCCCCACATTACACACGCACTCAAGTCTCTCACAACAGGCACTATTATAACTTTGTCATAGTTCATGCTGGTGTGAATGACTTGAGACATCCCTCTCTGGACTATATGAAGAGAGACATGATTGAGCTCTTTGATTATGTCTCTCAGGCAGGTATGTCCCCAGCCTTAAGCAGCATTTTATCCTCATCTAGGATGATATCCCAATAAAAGCAAAAAATGATTGACTTCAACAATTGACTTAGTTTCTGGTGTCATTCAAAGGGGATCCAGTATCTGTTAGCCTGGGATGACACGGTCGACAGACCTTGAGGCTTTGACAGAGATGGTCTTCATCTGTCACCCCTGGGATTTTGTATTACTGGCTAAGGCTGTTGCCATCCCATAGTGCCTTTTTAGAATGTCACAAGAACAAAATTCATGGCATAAAAATCCTGCCTAAAAACAACCTCAAGGTTATGCTGCTAAATGTTAGGAGTTTAAACCAGAAACTGCACTCACTGGAAGCAGTCCTCACCCTGGAAGATGCTGACATTTGTGCAGTCACTGAGACCTGATTTAAGGCTGCAGTCACTGAGACCTGTTTTAAGGCTGTGGAGAGCACCCCAGCCTTACCAGCTTACATTTCCTTCCACATGTTCAGACCACAAACTGAAGGCATGAGAACTAAAGAAATGGTGTATCAATATTCATTAAAAATAAATACACCTCTAGATTGATTAAACAACATGATTCCCTTGCATTACTTCAGGTGCAATTGACCACAGGTAAAACCCCTCTTCAGGTCATTGCCAGCTATAGGACCCCCTTCATGAATCAGGACATCCACTCAGCCTACTTGAATCAACTTGAGTTAATCAAGATACAACCAAGCACCCTGGTTTTATGTTACTTTAAATACCTGTCCATAGACTGGGTAAATTATAAGTGTTCTAACTCACTTGCCCAAAGGTTCCTGGACTTTGTTAACTCTAATGCCCTGGACCAGTTGGTTGACACACCCACAAGAGGCTCAGACATCCTGGACCTGGTGCTCACCAACATGGGAGACTGCTGCACCACCCCCAGTGTGTGGCCATCCCTGGTGAGATCTGACCACAAATCAGTCTTGCTATAAGTAACTATAACATGAGCCCCCCCCCCCCTTAAAAACAACTAAACTACAGAACTTCTCCAAGGCCAATTACAACCTCTTACAAGATGGCATAAATAACTTCATAATCCCTCCCACCACTGATGGAACAGACACCTATGTCGACTTATACACCAATGTTTTATACAAGCACATGTATAATTGTATTGACTCTGCTGTACCTGATAGCACCAAAGCAAGGTCTTCAAGGAAAAACAAACTTGCCTGGTGGACAACTGCCATTAATAAGCTATACAATAGGAGAAAGAAATTGCTTTTTTAAGATTAGGAAGGAACGGTCTCAAAACTGAAAACACTCCCTCCTCAACTTAAACAAGCAAATAAGACTCCTAGTGAAGTCCTCCAAAGCTAACTATGAATCCAGATTAGCTTTACTAACTAAGGATAACCACAAGGTGTTCTTTAGTTATGTCTGTAACCTCAAAGATAAAGCCCAGATTTGCAGTGAACTTGTAGTTAATAGGACTACATATATAGGATCTGTGGATATAGCAAACCTGCTGGCTGACATGTTCAGTGAAAACTTCACTCGCCTATCCCCGCCACATCTACCCCAAAGCATCCCAAACACCTGTATCCTGACTAGTATCTCCAAAGAAGAGATCTTAAATGCCCTCCACAAGGTCAAAAACACAGTATCTATGGGACCAGACAACATCCCGTGCTGTGTTCTACATGGGTTAAAACAAGAATTAGCATCACCATTGAGCATGCTTTTCAATCAGAGCCTAAGCACTGGCTTCATCCCAGTGAAATGTAAAACAGCTACCGTCATCCCTTTGTGCAAAGGGGGGGGTGCATCCACAGACCCCAGGAACTATAGACCCATTAGCCTGACCAGCCTTACTGTACAGTCATGGAACAAATCATCACGGACCTTACTAGCAAAGATATAGGAAATCTCCAAATGCTCAACCCCACCCACTTTGGCTTTGTCAAGGGGAGATCATGCTTGTTAAACTTGGTGGACTTCTTTGAGACAGTCATCAAAGCCCTAGATAAGGGCAAATCTGTGCATATGGCCTACCTAGACCTAGCCAAGGCCTTTGACATAGTCCCCCACTCAGGCATCATTGATGAACTCACCCAGCTGTGTATCAACCCATATATTGTTAGATGGGCTGCAAAGTGGCTCACTGGTAGAACTCATACAGTCAAAATAGGGGACTCCACCTCCTCTAGCAGACCCATAACCAGTGGTGTTCCACAGGGATTGGTTCATGGACCCCTGCTGTTTGGAATGTACTTCTCTGAAGTACAGGCTAAAACTACAGGACTGTGGCTGACAAAGTTTGCTGATGACTGTAAACTGAGAGCGATCATTGAAACCCCTAGTGATGTCAACATCCTGCAAGGTCTTACGCAGACTAAACACAGGTGCCAAAGTCATGGTCTAAAACTTAATGCAAAAAAATGCATTATCATCCCCTTCAGGGTGATGTTTCTGCAAACTACCACATCAATAGCAATACCCTAAGCACAAAGTCGGGGGGGGGGGGTTGGGCACAGAGGTTGACAGCAACCTTAGCTTCAATCACCATGTCTTCACAGTGGTAAGAAGGGCATTTTATATTGCTCATGTCATAAGTAAGGGCATTGCCTACAGAAAAAAAAGAGGTTATAAGCCTCCCTGAAATCTTCCCTCATCAGGCTAATAACAGAGTACAACGCTCCCTTTGGTATGTTCTTTTCCAAACAGCTGCAGCAATTGGAGAGACTACAAAGGTTCCTTACAAAGAAAATTCAGGATCTTCAAGATCTGTCTTATGCGGACACTGAAATCATTGCCACTTTACTCTGTGTCATACGGACTGCTCAGAGGCAACCTGTGTTTTGCATATAGAGCAATGTCTGACCCAGCTTTGGTGGAAATGCTGCATATTCACAAGTCAAATGGCACACAGGTCACTTGCTTGAAGGACCTTAACCTGGTATGTGACATCAACAGAACTTGCTGGAGAGACTGATTTGTCTCACAGAGGTTGTCCCAGCTTTGGAACAAGCATGTTAAACAAAGCCTCTCACTGGCCCTATTTAAGAGCAATTTGGATGATTGGATAGGTAACCAGAAATTCACTCCAGGGGTTCCACCTGTATCCCTCTTGGACAGAGGCAATAGGTGCTGATTTTAATGTCTGCTTGAACCAGCCACCCTTGGGAACATGGGTTGAACTTGGCTAGGCTTGTAAGGGTGCTGGCCATTAGTCTAGTAACCTCCTATGACCCTGTAATTTGTATAACACTAACCATGGCCAGTAAGCTTAATATACAGCAAACACTATCCTCTTTAGATAAGCCACAAACTTCTCTTCATCAGCCTTTCCCAGTGACTTGTACAAAAACTTGCACAAATCCACAACAGTGCTTTCTGATATCATAAAACAATGTTCTCATTTTTGTGTAGTAAACAATCATAAAACTGTGAAAAGAAAAACAGATCTTTAACAAGACACACAGAGAATGTGCATAACATCCCTGACTATGTTATGTCCAAACTTTTCTTGTTATTTACCGAACAAGGAAAATGTTATTGTTTTAAGGCTCCTTACACTAATTCTGATTCTCGTAAGTATGAGCCATGGAATTATGAGAAAAAAAAAGAAGCTACAGGACAACAGTGAATATAAAACATTGCTGTTCGTTAAAACTGCTTACACCCAAATATCCATACATCAATTCTGACATTGCTTTACCTCAGAGAAAAATGAAAACTCAGAAATAGCAGTATCAGACTTTGTATAAGTCCACATTTTCATGCATTCAGTCTACAATATTGGAGCTCATGACTATCAGAATAAAGCAGGGTTTCTTGGAGAGATTTTTTTTAAAAGTCCCCATGCTTACATATCTTACACACACAGATATGTATCACTCAGTCTCTCTCCATGTATAGGTCTGTTGACAGCTGTCCTATATTTCCATACATTGATTTTCTCATTTTACTTCTCTCCCTACAGTATACTTGCATAAAGTCATAAATATGGGTATTGTCACTGTTGACCATTTCTGTGAAACCCAGGTCACTGTGCCCATCCTGGTGAATGAGAATAAAAGTAATAACCTCTGTGACAAGGGCAGAAAGCTCTTGGCATTCTGCATGCAGAGAACATAAAACTCTGTCATCCTGCATGCAAGGAAGTTAAAACTCGGTACTCCCTTATCTATATGCAATCTAATGCAATGTCACACAACCCCATGACAATTTTATAGTTTTGATGAGATGGGCTCATGGAATTAGGTCTCACTGCACAGCACAGGAAAGACATAACAAAAAACCAAACCCACATGCTCCCCACTTCTACACAGATAATACAAAGCAGCATAATAAATACTTTCCACTTTCTTCTAAGTTAACTATGAACTTGTCCTAGCACTTGTTAAAATATTTAAAAAAACTGCTATATGTGAAAAATCCTTTACTTTGTAAATTGTCTGAAGGTGAATATCTTATGCATTTCCTGACATCTGCCTTTCCTTGGAAGATGTTATTCACAATTGTAGTAAAAAAATTTCACAAGGAATAAACCATGCGTTACACAAAAACAAATAAAACTTAAAAAAATGTAAATGCACTGGAACACGACCAAAGTTAATAACACTTTTATTACAGATAAAATAGGTAAACACTTTCACACTGCTCAGCAGTGTTTCATCCGATCACAAAATAATTCTTAGTCACACACATTTTATACACTAGAAACACACCTGTGCTACCAGCCAAAACTATTCAAACTATCCAATCACCAGTCATCAATAGTTAAACAGGCAAAATTACTTAAAGAGCCTTCTCCTCTTAAGGGCAGGTTTCACTGAAACCCGACCATTCAACCCTGGATGTTTATCTGCTTGCATCATGATGATCCAGTGTAATTCTCATTCCTAAGTAAAATTCCTAATGTCACCCTTCCTACAGTTCATCCAAGTTCTATCACCCTAAAAATGAAGGTATGATCATCACCCCTCTCCATAACATATTTGGCTAAAGAATTTCTCTGATCCTTTCTATGTATAGATGCTCCCCAATATGCTCAGCCAAGGAATGATAAGTTTCCCCAATATAAAAACTTGTACATAAAGTACCGGTAGCAATATAAATCACATTAATCGTTGCACAGTTGGCTTCAACCATAAATCTGATCACATTACCTGTCAGTGGATGTTTAAACAAATCTAACTTACTAATATACGGGTAGTATTTCAGTGCGTTTTCATTTTTTTTGAGTTATTCACAATTATTTAAAAACTGAGAATACTGATTTTTTTTCATAGTTTGTGTACAGTTACATAAATATTACTGCTGTATAGTGAAAAACACAGTCCATTCTATTGTTAACTAAAAGATGGTCAAGCTTCAAACTCACATCTTTTGTTTTTAAATTGTTCATAATGTAAAGAATTACATTTACCTTGTTTTTCTTCCTCAGCTAAGTATTTTAACTTTATTTCATTTGAATTGGGTCAGCATGGAGGGCACATTTATTTTGTAAGACATGAAGATGTATATAAAAATACATGAAATATCACTCATTGTATGGATGTCATCTTGTTTTCTTTTGTATTTATTCATGTTTTCTTGTGAAAAAAAGAAAGCCAAGTTTGCTTAGGTTCCAGTCAGGACTTTATTCCTTCACACAAATGTAGCTGACAATTTTGCCACTCATCACTATGAAACATTTATCCCTAAACTTAAATTAAAAGATATTTCATGTATCACAAATCAGACCACACACACACACACACACACACACACACACACACACACACACACACACACACACACAGATGTATGTGTGTAAATCTAAGGATCATCACCATGAATTTTATTATGATCTAATATAGTTTACCTAAATCGTCAAATCCTCCACTAAAATCTTTTAAAAATACAATGAGCAATTGTTTTTGCAAGGACCAATGCTCCCAGCAGTGCCCATTTTAGCTGCACCCCCACACCTCTGCATCTCTAAATATAGTGCCACTAAGAACATACAACAGTGGGTAGAACAACAAGCTTCCTTAACCTAACAATCACCTGATCTCTTAAAAAATAGCATAATGATGTACACATAAATCACCAATTATCTAGACAGAACAAAACCACAAAAATTACTTACTTTTGCAGGAGCAAAATGAACTCTGATTGAGTTGTATCTTGTTCAGTCTCAGGATTCATATAGGACATGTTGATTTTTAGCAACAGATTTTCCACATTCTTTAGCAAGCAGGTAAACTTTATTTTTGGAGAGAAATCATGGTTCAGAGTTCTTGACTAAATCTGTGACAGTGCTTGAATGTAAATTCCAGAAATATAACAGAATGTACTGGCAATGGTTATCTTTTGACACTTACCTACAACTTAAAAGTTGTTCCTCTTGGTTTGCATTTATTAGGAATCTCCACATATGGGAATATGCACTCTGATCTACTAAAATATTGGCTGATGCTTAATACTGAATTAAGTTTGAACTATATGAAATTGTTTAATGAATATTTTAATCAGAATGAAGATAATTTGTTTAAAGATATAAAGCAGCTGCAACAATTAGTCTGTAACTATTTTTTATTTGTATCGATAGAGAAAAAACATTTGTGGGCCACTAAGATTAAAAAAAGTGCAATATGATATATTTTTCCTGCCCTAAACCTGACCAGACAACTGTGGTTAGAGATTCAGCTTCTGCTATAGAAACTCTTATATCTAACATTCCTGATTCCATCCAAGAGCATTCTTTGGTGGCTTTTCCCTCACTTCCAGAAAGAGTACATTCAGAAGATCATCTAGTAAGGGGATGTTCTACCATACCAAGATGCAACAAGAGACAGAGGAGTACAGGGCGAACTATGTCCTTTCAAATTGTCATGAAGTAATGTGGGGGTTTTTTTTGTTATTCCTATGGGACAATAATGTGCCTTATTGTTGACTGTATCTTCTTTCATATCATTTATTTTATTTATTTTATTTTACATTTGTTAACCGGGCTAGTCCAACTGGATACATGTCCATTTTCAGTGGAGGCCCAGGGAGAAAAGCTCCGCTACATACTACTAAAACAAGTTAAAAATATACCAAAATGCAGAAATACAAAAATATACAATACTATAGAAACATAAATTAACCTGCTGCAAGTTGTAAATGCATTAGAGTTCAATATGAGGCTTAGCAGGGAACAAAAATTCGAATAAACAACTAGGATACTCTATTGCAGCATTGAAAGAAGTTGACAAAAAATTTAGATATATATCTATTTAAAGAAAGAGTCACAGAGACACTTATGAAGAGGATATTCTAGTGAGCTGGAATTGAGAAAAAGAAGTAAGAGGATGAAAGAATCAGATGGCAGGAAGGAAAAAAATGGTTAGTCAGGGTTGTTACAAGAGCATAGCCAGTCGTTGGAAAGGAAGAGTTTTAGTTTAGCTTTAAATAATGGGAATGAAGTTATGGTAGTGAGGTCTTGAGGTAGTTGGTTCCATATTTTGCCAACTGAGTTGAAGAATGTAGAGTCACCTGCTGAGTTATTTGATAGGGAAGTTTGAATCAGTATCTTGTTAGAAGAGCGTAGGTTCTTCAGATTTTTGTAGGGTTGTATGAGGGAGGAGAGCATCGGAGTGTTGTCAGGGTGATAAAGGGCTTTATGGGCAATAGTAAGTTGGTAAGATTGTATTAGGTAGGGTAATTCTAGCCAGCCTAGTTTTTTAAGATTAAGACAATGATGAGTCCTATAAGGAGAAGCTGTAGCAAATCTAGCAATGTTGTTGTATGATGAAGCTAATTTGTTGAGGTTATACTTAGAAAGGTTAGTGTAAATGGGGGAAGCATATAGTAGGGTAGAGATTAAGTGGGTTCTAGCTATGGTAGTTTTAGCTTTGGGAGTTAGGAAAGATTTGATTCTATAGAGAGAACCAAGTTTTCTGTTGGTAGCTTTTATTGTAGAGTTGATATGAGTGTCAAATTTTAGTTGATTGTCAATAGTAATACCCAAGAGTTTAGTGGTTTGGTCTGGGGAGATGAGGGTACCATTATTGGATGTAAGTGTGAAGTTAATAGAGGGGGACATGTGAGTGGGTGCAAAGAGCAGGAGTTTGGTTTTCTTGGGGTTGAGGAGGAGACAATGATTAGAGAACCATTGCTCTATAGTCGTGAAGGTATTTTGTGTGAGAGTGTACAGCTCAGTCTGTGTTGAGGCTGAGCAAATAATGGTCGTGTCATCTGTATATTGAATGCAAGTTAATTGAGGAGTGGCTAGATGAAGGTCATTTATAAAAATGGAGAATAGTAGTGGACCTAAGATAGAGCCCTGAGGGACCCCTATAGAGGTGGGGAGGAGATCAGAGAGATGGTTATCCCAGAGAACTGCCTGTTTACGGTTATCCAGATAGGATACGAACCAGCTTAAGGCAAGACTGTCTAAAGAGAGGGACTTTAAACAATGGAGGAGAAGTTTGTGATTGACCATGTCAAAGGCTTTAGACAGGTCTACGAAGAATGCAGAAGAAGAAGTGTTATTGTTGCGGTTTTTGTTAATAGAGTCAATAAAGGATAGTAAGGCTGTGGTAGTACTATGGAATGGTCAAAACCCATGTTGACAATTAGTCAGGAGGTTGTGGCTTAGTAGGTGATTAAGTAACTGTTTGTGGATGAATTTCTCCATTATTTTTGCAAGAGGAGATAGTAGTGCTATGGGGCAGAAGTTGGAATACTCAGTAGAGTCACCTCCTTTGAATAGAGGGATAATATAAGAGATTTTCCAGAGTGATGGAATAGTACTTTCTTTTAAGGTCCTGTTGATCAGTATAGAGATGGGGTAGGCTACAGCTTTTGCACCTACTTGGAGGTATTCTGCTGGTAATTTGTCAGCTGAGGGGGTCATGGGCTTTAGTTTTTGAAGCAAGGATGATATATAAGAGGTCGGTATAGGTTTTAGGTGAAATGGAGGGGGAGGGGAGCTTAGGGTTTGTAGTTTGGAGGTATCAGGGCTTTGTTGTTTAGCTAGCTTTAATATGGCTGAAGTAAAGAAGGTATTAAAGGCATTAGCTGTTTGTAGTGGGTAGTCAGGGTTAGAGCCTAGTGGATTTGGTGTGGCAACTTTGCCCGGGGATAATAGCATGTTAATAGCGGACCAAAATGTATGTGGTTGATTAAGGGATGAATGTTGAAGCTGTGTATAAAAGTTCTTTTTATCTTGTAGAATGGCTTTTTTGTCACATTTCTTTGTTGTCTAAAAGTGAGGTGATCAATTATGTTTTTTGTGGTTCGCCATTTAGCCCAGGCTTTGTTCCTGCTAAGGATGAGTTTTTTAGTTTCTTTTGAGAGCCATTGGGCTGTTTTAGGTTTCATACGTATAGAACACATTGGGGCATGATGTTCAAGGATATCTAGAAAAGTATTATTAAAGTAAGTAACAGCTTCATCTATAGGGAGAGATCATCTACTGACAGTGACTTAGATGATGTTATTCTAAATGTATGTATTTTTGAATATTTATCTAATGCTGTTGATGATGCTCATATTAATATTTTTTAAAAAAGCTAGCTCCTTTGTCCCAGTAAATCCCCCTGGGGTAGAAGCTTTTTTGAATATTTGAGAGTGAAATTGCTGTGCTTACTTGCTAATAATATTAGAGAAAAATATCCTAACCTGACACATGCTGAATTTCTGTATTGCTAGATCTAATAGAAATTATTCAAGCAGAAAAAGGTGAGACTTTAATTATTATGAATCCTACCTTATACATCAAAGAAATGATGCTACTTTTAAATGATGCTATTACATATAAATATGGTGCAAAAACTGAAGCCAATAGCTTGATAGCTTATGTGAAAATTCAGGCGTATGATTTGTGTATATATATATATATATATATATATATATATATATATAACTTGATAAGTAATGACTTGTTTGACCATTTTTATGTAAAATATCCTGTCATAACTCTATTTCATGTATTGCTTAAGTTACATACATGTTCATTGCTACCACCAATGAAGCCTATTGCAGCTAGTCAGGGTTGTTTTACTGAGCTGTTATCAATCTACAATGAGAATCAAATGCATTTATATCTCAATGAGAAGTCAACAATACTTAAAGACATAAAAAAATTTATTACAGGACTAATTGTCTGGCATAAACAACAGGATAGAATTATGGACTATTTTAAGTCACTTTGGATGTAAGATTGTTATTTTTTTTTTTTTTTTTTTTTTTTCAGGCTTGTTGGCTGTTGGTGAAGCACCCTCCAAGAGGAAAAAATGCTGAGAGAAGAAGGGAGCCACTTTTGAGATTTTAAGTATTTTTTCTCTGTTTATTTGCTAAGTTTTTCTGCATAGCTGCCTAGCTTGAGCATTTTCTGGCTTGTTAAACTTGATTTCTGTATTAGTAGCTGTATTTAGAGCACAACCAAAAGCTGTTTGCTGAAATTCCTGTTTGCACTTAATTTTAAATCGTTTTTTTCTTAAAACTTGCATATTTTCTGTCCTTGACCTAGCACTCTTGTGTGGGGTCATTTACTGCACTGTTATAACTTGATATTACTTGTGAACCTCTGCTATCTCTGTAAAAAACAAAAACAAAAAAAAATCTTGCTTTTTCCCACTTTTCTGAGAGTTAAAAAAGTTCAGTTACAGGCTTGCTGTTCCTGAACTGTTTGAAAGTTTCTGTGAGGCCATTTTTGCTTGGGCTGGAGGAGGGTCTCTCTGTTGATCAGTGGCAGTGACTAACATTGAGCAGCTTCCCTGCCCCCGTAGAGGTGGTTACTGACTTGAAACTGTAGTTTTATTGGCCACTAGGGGTCATTTCCATAACTCCTTCATCTTCCTGTCTTAAAACCCAGTTGCCTCGTGGTTTGGGCATCTTTTCAGGCTTGTTGGCTGTTGGTGAAGCACCCTCCAAGAGGAAAAACGCTGAGAGAAGAAGGGAGCCACTTTTGAGATTTTAAGTATTTTTTCTCTGTTTATTTGCTAAGTTTTTCTGCATAGCTGCCTAGCTTGAGCATTTTCTGGCTTGTTAAACTTGATTTCTGTATTAGTAGCTGTATTTAGAGCACAACCAAAAGCTGTTTGCTGAAATTCCTGTTTGCACTTAATTTTAAATCGTTTTTCTTAAAACTTGCATATTTTCTGTCCTTGACCTAGCACTCTTGTGTGGGGTCATTTACTGCACTGTTATAACTTGATATTACTTGTGAACCTCTGCTATCTCTGTAAAAACAAAAACAAAAAAAATCTTGCTTTTTCCCACTTTTCTGAGAGTTAAAAAGTTCAGTTACAGGCTTACTGTTCGTGAACTGTTGGAAAGTTTCTGTAGATTCCATTTTGCTTGGGCTGGAGGAGGGTCTCTCTGTTGATCAGTGGCAGTGACTAACATTGAGCAGCTTCCCTGCCCCGTAGAGGTGGTTACTGACTTGAAACTGTAGTTTTATTGGCCACTAGGGGTCATTTCCATAACTCCTTCATCTTCCTCTCTTAAAACCCAGTTGCCTCGTGGTTTGGGCATCTTTTCAGGCTTGTTGGCTGTTGGTGAAGCACCCTCCAAGAGGAAAAAACGCTGAGAGAAGAAGGGAGCCACTTTTGAGATTTTAAGTATTTTTTTCTCTGTTTATTTGCTAAGTTTTTCTGCATATCTGCCAAGCTTGAGCATTTTCTGGCTTGTTAAACTTGATTTCTGTATTAGTAGCTGTATTTAGAGCACAACCAGAAGCTGTTTGCTGAAATTCCTGTTTGCACTTAATTTTAAATCGTTTTTTTCTTAATACTTGCATATTTTCTGTCCTTGACCAAGCACTCTTGTGTGGGGTCATTTACTGCACTGTTATAACTTGATATTACTTGTGAACCTCTGCTATCTCTGTAAAAAACAAAAACAAAAAAATCTTGCTTTTTTCCCACTTTTCTGAGAGTTAAAAAAGTTCAGTTACAGGCTTGCTGTTCCTGAACTGTTTGAAAGTTTCTGTGAGGCCATTTTTGCTTGGGCTGGAGGAGGGTCTCTCTGTTGATCAGTGGCAGTGACTAACATTGAGTAGCTTCCCTGCCCCCCGTAGAGGTGGTTACTGACTTGAAACTGTAGTTTTATTTACACTTTTGGGTCTATTCCTGCTTCTTTCTAGCCCCTGCTATCAAGCACGCTTTAACGTGCTTTAGCTTGTTAAGCGGAGTTGCCACTAGAGCAGCATCGGGCAGCGCCGGTTAAACAAGGTTAAACTCTTTCTGGCTCCAGAAAGTCTGTTCTTCAATTTTTCCCTTAGAACTGCTCTGTTAGGAACCTAAACAGTTTACACCTACACTAAAAAGTGCAGCACTTGTTCCAAATAGCTTTTTCTTCTCAAAAAGCTCAGCACTTGTCTTATAAGCATATCCCTTGTCTTATAAGCATTCTCTTTGCAGGTCAAGCACTCCTATATTATACAAATCTCTCACTAGCAAAACCCCCCAGGAGTGCCCACTTCCCTGCTAAGCCCACTACTTTTCTGTCTCATACCAACTCATAATTCTTTCTAGCATGTCGAAGGGTCAGATGCTGGCGTCCTCTCCTGCCCAGTTGGTGAATCTGGAAATTCTGAGACAATGTTACAATTGTCTCATGTACACGGACAACCTTCTCCTCCTCCCACGTAACACTAACACTTGTGAGAGATGCAGCTATTTAGCCAGACTGGAGGCTGAGCTCTCTCAACTCAGGACTGGCAAGACCAGGCAGGAGGAGAAGGGAACTACACACACCACAATACCAGTCTCACATAACTCAACCACACCACTGAATCAAACACATAAACACACTAAGACATACTCGGAGGCTCTGAGTAAAAATTTACCTAAACAGCAGAGGCCTCCAAAGCAGACACCCAAGCAACTGCAAACTCAATACACCACACAAACAACACATAAACAACAAAATCAGTGTGCAAAGCAGTCACTGCCCTTAAGGCCAAATACAACACCAAACATACTTGTCATAGGTGACTCCATAGTCAGACACACTGACGTCCCGCTCACCAGACTGAGTAAGGAGAAGGTCACAGTAAGCTGCCTGTCAGGCGCTAGAATCCGCCACATAACACAAGCACTCAGGTCTCTCAACAGCAGGTACAAGTGCGACTCAGTCATTGTCCACGCTGGTGTCAACGACCTGAGACGTACCTCCTTGGACTACATGAAAAGAGACATTGAGGAGCTCTCTGATTATGTAGCCCAGGCAGGTATGACCCTGACCTTGAGCAGTATCCTACCTTCACCTAGAATGATGCCACAATACAGTGATAAGATGATCAGCTTTAATAATTGGCTTAAATTCTGGTGTCATTCAAAGGGGATCCAATGTCTGTCTGCCTAGGATGACATGCTGGACAAGCCACGCTGCTTAAGGGACGGCTTGCACCTGTCACCCTAGGCTTCCGGATATTGGCAAAGGCTCTTGCCACCCCATAGTGCCTTTTTAGGCAAGGCTCAAATTCTAAACCTACCACCCTAGAACACAAAAAGTAAAAAACTAAGGGTAATGCTGCTCAATGCCAGAAGTCTCAATCTCAAGATGCACGCACTCGAGGCCCTTCTCAGTATGGAGAACATCAATGTCTGTACTGAGACAGAAACCTGGTTCAAGGCTCCTGAGAGCACCCCAGCACTAGCAGGTTTCACCTCATATCATGCGTTCCGGCCCCAAAATCCGGACAACACCAAGAAAGGAGGGGGGGTGTCCATATTCATAAAGGACACCCACACCTCAAGGTTGGTGGCAACGCACGATGCATCGGAGACCATCCAGGTGCAATTAACTATAGGCAAGACTGCTCTGCAATTTGTAGCATGTTACAGGCCACCCTCTCAAACTCAGGAACCTCACATGGCCTTCCTGAAAACAATGGAGGGGATAAATGTATCTCCAAACACCATCATACTAGGTGACTTCAACTACCCTAATATAGACTGGGAACACTACTCAAGCCCAAACACTCTAGCCCAAAGGTTCCTGGAGTTCATAAACTCAAATGCCATGGAACAACTAGTCACCATCCCCACAAGAGGAGAAAACATACTTGATCTCATCATCACGAACATGGGATCAAAATGTTCAACACCGAAGTATACCCCTCACTGGTGAGATCAGATCATAAACTAATCTCGCTGGAGGTCCTCATCCTGCCCCCACCTGAAATAAAAAAGACCACAGTGAAAAACTTCTCAAAAGCCGACTTCACACTTCTAAAACTAATGTGGTCTCCTTTAAGGCCCCTGAGCCAGTGGTAAACATTACTCAAACCGCTGAATCACTTACAAATGCCTTCTACCAGCACCTACAGGACTGCATGGATCAGGCAATCCCAAACAAAACTAAGACTCTTTGTACCAAAGGCAAGCGTCCAGTCTGGTGGATCCCAGCCATAAACAAGCTCTACAACAAAAGGAGGAAGCTACTACAAGATAGAGCAAAATCCTTGAAAGGTAAGACACCTTTGATCATTATAAGTAAAAAACTAAGGGCTCTCATAAAATCATCCAAGGCAAATTTTGAGAGAAAAATCGCCAAGGACTCAAAAGACAATCATAAGGCCTTCTTTAGCTATGTTAGAAACCTAGGAGGAAACTCCCAGATATGCTCAGAATTAGTTCAAAATGATGTGAAGATTACTGAACCTACACACATTGCCAACATACTGGCTGACAGGTTCAGTGCAAACTCCCCCTCCCTCCCCCCCAAAAGGAGAGATATCTATGCCAGAGGATGGTAGCCCCCCAAACATCTCCAACACCCAGGTGAGAACTGCTCTCTCCAAAGCAAAAAACACAGCATCCATGGGACTGGTTGGTGTCCCCGGCTGTGTGCTCCACGAACTCAATGAGGAATTAAACCCGCAGTTAGGACAGCTGTTTAATCTTAGCCTCACCTCAGGATACGTACCCAAGGAGTGGCGCATGGCGACTGTGGTCCCACTTCACAAGGGCGGTGCCTCCACCGACCCTGGAAATTACCGTCCCATTAGCTTGACAAACCTTATCTGCAAAGCCATGGAGAGGATCATAATGGAACTCATAAATAAAGACATAGGGAACTTGCAGACTTTGGATCCAACCCAGTTTGGCTTTGTCAAAGGCAGATCATGCCTTTTAAACTTGGTTGACTTTTCGAGACAGTCACCAAGGCCATTGATGAGGAAAGGCAGTCCATACAGCCTACCTTGACCTGGCAAAGGCCTTGACACAATACCCCACTCAGGTATCATCGAAAAACTCATCAGCTTGAATGTAAACCCATACATCACAAGATGGGTTGCAAACTGGCTAAGTGACAGAACCCACAGGGTCAGAGTTGCTGGAGCCATGTCAGACTCAAAGCCTGTCACAAGTGGTGTCCCACAGGGATCAGTCCTGGGTCCACTCTTGTTCGGCATCTACTTTTCTGAAGTACAAGCAAGCACAGGAGGGTTATGGCTGACAAAGTTTGCAGATGACTGCAAACTGGGTGCCATAGTCGAAAACACATCTGACACAGATATCCTTCAGAAGGGCCTCACAGAAACGAATAACTGGTGCCAGAGCCATGGCCTAAAGTTAAATGCCAAGAAATGCATAGTCATACCCTTCGGGAAAAACAAGGTTACCCCTAGCTACCATATAGGTGGCAATCCACTGAGCACAGAAGAAGTCATCAGGGATCTGGGGACCCAGGTTGACAGTAGCCTTTCGTTTGACACTCATGTTGCTAAAGTAGTTAGGAAAACCTTCTACATTGCCCACCTGATCATGAAGGGATTCACATCTAGATCAAGAGAGGTCATCGCCCCCCTGTACTCATCACTCATTAGACCTATGATTGAGTACAATGCCCCATTCGAATGTATCTGACCCGACACCTGCAGCAGCTGGAAAGGCCCCAAAAGTTCCTCACCAAAAGGATAAAGGGTCTCAAAAATATGTCTTATGCTGCCCGACTGAAAGAACTCCAGCTCTATTCAGTCTCATACCGCTTGCTCAGAGGTGACCTGTGCCTGACATATAAGGCCATGTCAAACCCTGATTTGATGAATATGCTTCACCTCAAAAATCTAGATCCCTCAGAACCACAAGGGCGGAGACTTAAACCTTGACACGGTTATTAATAGAACGTGCTGGAGGGACAGATTCATCACCCAGAGACTCCCTATGCTGTGGAACAAAATCCCAGTACATGTGAGGCAGAGCACCTCGCTGGCCTTGTTCAAGAGGAATCTTGACCAATGGATGGGGGATCGCAGATATACCCCAGGGATTACTTCAGTGTCACTGCTTGACAGAGGCACAGCAAAATAATAGGCATAGTTTTATTCAAACTAAAGGGGTGGCGAAAGCCAAATAACTATGGGCTAGGCTTATAAATGCCCTTGGGCAGATAGCCTAGTACGAACCTATGAACCTATGAACCTATGAACCTATTTATGATAATTCTGAAAGATCAAGGGATAGAGTATGCATGGCAGTATCTTTCATCCTACACAGATAACGTAAATGGTATTATTAATTTAATATGTTTTTGCTATAGTTGAATTTGGAAAATAATGTGTTTTTATTTTACAGTCAGTTGTTTTTGCAGAATATGGGTGTGGTCGTTGATACTTCTTGTGCCATTAGCTATGCCAGTTTGGTATTATTATATTGGGAGAAAATTTAAATTTTTTGTAATTGATATTTGTCTTATCTAGAATGTTATAAACTCCAAATTTTTCTCCAGCAGTATAGCTCAAGTCTGGAATACTGTACCTTCTAATATAATATCTACCTCAAATCCACTGCAGTTTAAAACTTTACTAAAAACCCACCTAACCAAAAACTGGGATAAGTCCATGTAGGGCTCCTGATTAATCCAGTATGTTTTCCTAAGCTGAATTTAGATGAGAGTCTCTCTTAATAGTCAGACACAAAATGTATGACATAAATAATACCTTGAATTAGAATTTAGTAGTATATTTCTAGTTACACTAGGTGCACTATACTCTAGAATTTTAATTTTGTCTTGTATCACAATTTAATATAATGTTTCTAATTACACTAAGTATCCTACATTCTATGTTTCTGGGTGGACACAGTGGTGCAGCGATTAGCGTTGCCACCTCACAGCAAGAGGTTCTCTGGTTCGATCCTCAGCTGGAGTGCCGTCTGTGCGGAGTCTACATGTCCTCCCTGTGGTCGCATGGGTTTCCTCCGGGTGCTCCGGTTTCCTCCCACATCCCAAAGACATGCTGTAGGTGGATTGGATACTCTAAATTGGCCCTAGGCGTGAGTGTGTGCATGTGTGTGCCTTCCGTGGACGGTTGAGTGCCGGGCTGGCAACTCAACACTGTAAAACTCCACTGCCAATCATGAGCGGACAGGTGATCCTCTGTGGCGACACCTAACTGGAAAAAGCCGAAAGAAGAAGAAGAAGAATCCTACATTCTATGTTCCTACTTATGCCTTACTGTGATGATTATATTATATAGTACATTTACTGTATTGATCTACTCTATTTGTATGTATTATTTGTTGTATTTTTTATGTGGAGCTTTTCTCCCCGGGCCTCCACTGAAAAAGGATTTGCATCCAGTCAGACTTTCCCAGTTGACAAATGTTAAATAAAAATAAATAAAATAAAATAAATGCTTTGTGGACATTATTTTCTTCATATGGACAGGGGACTATGAATCACTTTGTGAGGTTTTTAATTATTTAAATGAGACTACAATATTTTTAGAGTTCCCTGTAGATTCCTCTAAGTCTAACATACATTTTTTAGATGTCACTATATACAGATAAACCAGAAGTTAAAGTAAAATTACACTTTATGGAAAAGCATGTAAGAAGAATAGCTGTGTTGATAGAAGCAGTATGCCTCCAGTGTTTGTCCTTGAAATTATTTTTAAAAGTCAGTTTTTACGAGCTTCAAGACTCCAGAGTGATGACTGATCTAATATATATTTTTAATCAAATTAAAAGTGACTTCATTAATAGATCGTATAAGAAAAATAATATTCAGTCATAGACACTGAAATATTGAGATTAAGAAAATTTCTAGCAGCTCAATTTTTTAGTGGCAATGTAGACATAGTCACTTTGGTGAACTGAATATAAAAAGTCAATGAAGAGGTACTTTAACATACACTAGGAATATTATCTATACTTGTGATATTATTAAGCATAATTGGCCAATTTTATTGCCTGATGAACAAGTGAATTTAGTTGTAGGTCCTTCACCTTTAGAAACTCTCAGTCATTGAAGAAGTGGTTACATAATAAAACTGAATGTATTAAAGGACTGAGTTGAAGATTGTTGGTACACTTTACATGTCTGAATTGTAATTCTTGTATGTTTATTTTTAAGACTAATCTACTTTACATTCTGTAACTAGGAAAGTATATAATATTAAATGTTACGCTGACTGTAACACAGCTAATGTAATCAATCTAGCACAGTGTTAAGCATGTGATTGTTTTTATACAGGTAAAACTAACAAGAAACTTAAAGAAAAGATGAGTGAACATGTTTCTGATAAAAGGAAAGCAAAAAACAGCAAATGTTCTAGCTAAACATGTACACAATGCAGGGACAAATCACATGGTTAAATGTGTAGTGATGCAGGTAATTAATATATTCTCAAAGGGGTGGTAATGTATTGAAATACTAAGAGAATGGAACTGGAATGGAGTTTTAAACTGCAAGCTTTAATGAAACCAGGTTCAAATAAATCTTTTTCTTTAAGACCTGTTTTATGTGAATGAGCTTTAGGTCATTAATTTGTATTTAAATACTTCTGTTTTATTGGCTTGATATGTGAATTTGTCTGATGAAGTGCCCTTGAGCATGAAAGAGCTTACAATTTACATTAAATATTTTTATATCTCAGTAATGATGGATTTGTTCATTAACTATTTGCAATCTAGGGGGATATGCAATAATACGGATGCATTAAACATCTATGGCAAATGTTAATCAAAAGGAAATATAGTGCAAGGAAATTGCTTGTTAAAGCATTTGTTGGTACACTATTACTTTCACATTTTTATACTAAGGCTTATTGAATTAGTTATGCCTCCTCACCTTCTAATAAAGATTAATAATTTTGGCATTTATTTAGAATCTCTTAAATAGTATTTGGAGACTCACAATGAATCAGTTTTTAGACGGATTTAAGAAAAGAAATACCTGGCATTTAAAAAATCAGGTTATACGGAGGACTACTGAGCATTTAAAAGCAAACTGTAGGATCTTGTGCCATCTAGCACCAATGGGATCTGGGGGGGGGGGGTTATAGATGAACAATGTTTCTAGTTAAGATGTCAAAAATGTACATTGTATGCTTTGCCTGAATTCATACATTTTTTTCAGCTATGAGGTACTCAAAGAACATATGTTGCAAGTAATAAAACAATAAGACTTAATAATCAGTTCCAGTTTAAAGTGAAAATGTAAGTTTTAGAAGAATCATATCTGACTAATGAAGATTCAGACTTTACCTTGGAGAGAAGGGTAACCTACTAAAGGTTGATATTTGTTCACCCTTGGCAATGGCTAAGACAGACCATGATGCTTTGCCAGAGATGGTCTGCTCCTGTCACCCCTGGGATTCAGGTTACTGGCTAAAGCTCTTGCCATCCCTATAATGCTTCTTTTAGGCAAGGTTCAAAGGACAAAACCACCACCATAACAGATACAAGCATGCAAAATCTGAAGGTAATGCTACTCAATACTAGAAGTCTAAACCTCAAAATGCACTCTCTCGAGGCACTCCTAAAAATGGAGAACATCGATATCTGTACAGTAACTGAGACCTGGTTCAAGGCTCCAGAGAGCACCCCTGTAATACCAGGCTGCAACTCTTACCACACTTTTTGGCCACCAAACCAAGACCGAAATACTAAAGGTGGAGGAGTGTCCATATTCACCAAGGATATTCACACCTCCAGGCTAGTTGCCCAACACAATGCATCTGAAATTCTCCAGGTGCAACTAACACTAGGTAAGACTGCAATCCAAATTGTAGCTTGCTACAGATCCCCCACCATCCCCCAAGATTCTTACTACACCTTTCTAAACATATTGGAAAATATTAAGATACAACCAAACACCCTAATACTGGGTGATTTCAACTACCATGCCATTAAATGGGAATTCTTGGAATTTATAAATTCCAGTACCCTGGATCAATTAATTCATTGTCCCACCAGGGATGCCAATATCCTAGATCTGGTCATTACCAACATGGGAGATAGATGCTCCACACCAGTGGTCACCCCCTCATTGGTCAGGTCTGACCATAAGCTGATCACCCTTGAAATCCACATCCCACCCCTACCCCCCAGTAAGGAAACCTCCGTAAAAAACTTCTCCAAAGCCAACTTCATGCTACTCAAGTCAGGAGTGACAAACTTCATGACACCCATGCAGATGGGAGCTGAAAGTTTGACTGCTAAATCCTACACTAAGGCACTGTACAAGAACATCCACTTGTGCATGAATCGTGCGTTTCCAAATAGAACCAAAACGTTTTCCTCCAAAAAAAGGAAGCCAATCTGGGAGTCCCCTGCCATAAACAAACTATACAACAGAAGAAGGAAACTGTTGCAGAAAAGAGGAAAATCCCAGGATGCAAAAAAACTCCCTTACCAGCCTCAATAAGAAGCTGAGATCCCTCATAAAATCCTCCAAAGCTAGTTACGAAAATAAAATTGCCAAAAATTCCAAAGACAACCACAAGGCATTCTATAGTTATGTCTAGAATCTAAATGGCAATGCTTAGATATGCTCTGAGCTACAACAGAATGGCATTAAATATACTGATCCCAAGGATATTGCCAATGTCCTGGCAGATCAATTTAGTGCCGACTTCACGCACATCTCACCCCCTAAAGGGCCCATCTCAATACCAAAAGATTGCCAAATTCTAGTAATCACAGCCACACAGGTAGAATCTGCAATCTTTAAAGCTAAGAATACAGCATCCATGGGACCAGATGACATCCCAGGCTGTGTACTACATGGACTACAAAATGAACTGGCACCTTACCTAAGTGTCATGTTTAATCATAGCCTCACCTTAGGCTTCATGCCCACTGAGTGGCGCACAGCTACGGTTATCCCACTCCACAAGGGGGGATCCACCTTGGATCCCAGGAACCAGCATCCCATCAGTCTGACAAGCCTAATCTGCAAGAGCATGGAACGGATTATCATGGAACTTATAAACAAAGACATTGGCAACTGGCTTACTGACAGAACCCAGACTGTAAAGGTAGCCAACTCCAAATCCGGCTCCAGACAAGTGTCAAGTGGAGTACCTCAGGGTTCAGTCCTGGGACCGCTTTTATTTGGCATCTACTTCTCTGAAGTACAGGCCAACACTAAGGGACTCTGGCTAACAAAGTTCACAGATGACTGCAAACTGGGAGCTATTATTGAATCCCCAAATGATGTGGATATTCTACAAAAGGGCTTTACAGAAATAGATGCTTGGTGCCAGAGCCATGGGCTCAAGCTTAATGCCAAGAAATGTATAGTTATCCCATTTGGGAAAAACATGTACTCATGAATTACCACATAGGTGGCAGCACACTAAACACCAAAAGTGTGATGAGAGACTTAGGGACACAGGTGGACAGTGGTCTCACCTTCAATAACTACATCGCCAAAACAGTCAGGAAACCCTTCTATGTGGCACACCTCATCACTAAGGGCTTTTCATCCAGAAAAAAGGAGGTCATTGTCCGCTGTATTCATCCCTCATTAGACCAGTTATAGAGTACAACGCCCCATTTGGTATGTACCTCACAAGACATCTGCAACAGCTGGAAAGACTGCAGAAATACCTCACTAAAAGGATCACAGGGCTAAAGCAGATGCCCTATGCTGGCCATCTAAAAAACCTCCAGCTATACTCTGTGGCATATTGTCTACTCAGAGGTGATCTCTGCTTAACATACAAGGCCATGTCAAACCCTGAGCTGTTGGACATGCTCCACTTAAAGAAATCCCAATCCCTCAGAGCCACACGCTCCAGGGATCTAAACCTTGTCATCACAATGAACAAAACATGCTGGAGGAATAGGTTCCTGACCCAGAGACTCCCCATACTCTGGAATAGACTGCCCATACATGTCAAGCAGAGTGCCTCCTTGGCCCTCTTCAAAAGGAAACTAGACGATTGGATGGGAGATAGGAAATTCACCCCGGTGATCACACCAGTCACCCTGCTAGACAGGGTTCTAGGGAAGTAAATATTGTGGTAAGAAATATTCAGGGAATTGTTATGGCTAGGCTTGTACAGGCCCTAGGGCCGATAGTCTAGTACCAACCTATGAACCTAAGTAATAAGTAATATCAAATGATCTCTGGTTCCTCACCCATGACCCGATAGTCTAGTACCAACCTATGAACCTAAGTAATGAGTAAGATCAAATGATCTCTGGTTCCTCACCCATGACCCTGCCTAAGCAATATATGTGATGGACTTTCTTGGTAAATAAATGTTAAATAAATAAAATAAATATCATTTAGAAATGAGAGGCTAGAATATTAATCACATGGAATGCCAGCTAGAAAAATTTTAGAACCCATGTCATATTGTCATATGACTGTCATCAGAATTCTCTCTGAAAATCAGCACTAAAGAAGGGGCATGTATGTGTGCGTGTGTGTGTGTGTGTGTGTGTGTGTGTGTGTGTGTGTGTGTGTGTGTGTATATGTGTTTGTGTGTGTGAGCATGTGTGCATGTGTTGACAGAGATCATGAAAATTAAAAAGTTTAAGATATTCAGAAAGGCAGTATGAGTAAGTGCGTTTGTGCGGGTGTGAGCATGTAGGTGTTTGAGTGGGTATGGATGTTGGGGGTCATGAAAGAGCATGAGCTTTGAGATAGTCCATAGAGAGAAAGCGCGCGCGTGTGTGTGTGTGTGTGTGTGTGTGTGTGTGTGTGTGTGTGTGTGTGTGTGTGTGTGTATTTGTGTGCGTATGTGTGTGTATACAATGTATTCGGACAGTAGATCGGACAACACAGTAATTGTGCTAATGAGATTCCATTCTGGCAATACTTCAAAAAGTAAAGGTTGATGTGACAGTTATGAATGTTAGGAATACAGTATTAGAAACTTATAGGAACTAAACTAAAACATGACGAAAGTAAACATTTAACTTGGTTACCAAGATAAAAATATTAAGAATTTGTTTTTATGACACAATGCAATATAATACAGTGAAAAGGTTGTTCTGTTTATGCTTAGGTGTGACTTTGATTTGCAAATACGAAAACATCTGATCAGAGCAAATGGAAACAATAAAAGTCATAACTGTGCTGTGTTTGCAGTAATGCTAGAGGGAGATTGCTCACAATAATTTGGATATATGCCACAAGTGGTTGTTCCATATTTCTGGATTGCCCTGGGTTCTTAAGAATTACACAAAAAGAACACACTGGAGCATGCTCTGTTAGTCAATAAAGTCATTACATAAATCAAACAACCACATTGCATGTATGTGTGAGGTCCTTTTTTGAAAATGGAATGTTGAGCATCATATTCCATGGTACCTAATTCTCATTTTGCAGTACATAAAATCATGCAGGTAATGATCCTTAAGAGACATATTTTCCTTATATGCTCATCTGTGTACACATGCACCTTTCTCCCCTACATGAATATATGGGCTTCCCATGCTCAGTGCCCCATTTTCCAAGGAATTACAGTAGATCATTCCTACTGGTCCACTATTCTCCCCACCAGTATTTCTAAGGCCCTTAAACACCAACAGGTGCTATCTATTATTCCCTCCCCTTTAGAAAACTCTTGTCTGTCGAAATGATATAATCATTCTCTCATCCAATAAACTCCACATTCTTGAAAACTGGATCAGTAACTGTCAGACCTGCTTTGCACACATCCATAGCCAGTTACTCCAAAATTCTAAGAATTTAGAATAAAAGTGGTGCATTAGGATGGGGGGCCAACTATAGCTCATGAGCTGCCTTTGGTTGGTGACCTTTGAAACTGGAGATGCCAACCAGGGTGAAGGTGATTGATCAGCCAATGCCAGATCATGCATCCTGGGGCAGTGATGTAGGTAGGCCTGCTGCTTAAGCACCAATGGTGGAAGATGGACATTAGTGAAAGCATTAAGAATTGCCTAGCAGGAGAGCTCTAAACCCTGACATTCACTATGGAAGCTATGCAGCTAGAGCTGATATGTGAATACATGCACTGACTGATGCACCAGGGTATGATGTGTCTTGTCAGGGAGCTAGCTGGCTGCTGTGGTGAGAATTTATTGCAAAAGGTCAAACAAGCCATGGGGGAGGGCATGGCTTCCAGCTTTCACTTCTACTCTGCCTGTAGCCACAACACAAGAAAGAGAAGGTTTGTGGTGGTGGTGGGGGGTCAGATAGGGCATCAAAGGTCAGGCTGGTGAAGAACTGTAAAAAATATAAAGGAAAAAAGGAATACTTATAGATCTTAAAAAAACAACAATTAATAGTTTATATTTCTATGCAAATTGTGCAGCACATTCATTGATCTGTTGCCCTGTTATGTATTTCCATTTATCATTAACTATGTATCTAGTTAATGGTAATTTATTTTGTTATTATGTACCTAAATGATACTATGTTTCAGATACAGAACTTTATTTTACCATTTTGTATCAATTATTTTTCAGTTATTCAGTATCCAGCTCTATTTTCACACTGCCCCCACTGTCTGGCAATCTTGCGTCCGTTTCTGAGCCAGCTGGTCCATTCATTCCTCATTACTAAGATGAGGCTCAACGAGATTGGACCATCACTGAGGCTGGTCTTGTGGTCCTACATCCCCATTCACACTTATCTACAAAAGGAAAGGGTTGTGTAATGGGCTGTCCACAAGGGACAGTCCCAGCAAGTAATCCTACACACCAGCCACAAAGCACAGTAGGCTATCTGTTTTGTATTACTGCTGCCCAGTTAACGGTTTAGGAATAGTTGATTGGGTCAGATCCCATATATAATTAGTGAATACATGAATATAGTGGGTAAAAAATGGTTGTTAATGTTGGTGGTTAACAACACACTTACTCTATCAAAATGCTTCCAGGTAGCCATAAGTGTTCTTGAAAGAAAAGCTTGATAGATAACCTAGATTGGCTACATTGAGATGGATTATACCATATCTGAGATTGCCGTACTTCAGAGGAAAAGAGAATATTCAGGGGAAATGGTCACCTCAGTATGTGTAAACCCATTTTTTTAATTCATTTAGACTCTTGTGTTTCAGGACTTATTCTAGCATGTGTTGACATTTCACATGGTTACCAATGGTTCACTTATCAATATTTCTTTAAATCCTGTCTTGAGATGAATTTCTTGACATCCATTTTTTGAATATATAGCAACTTGGTTGTGATCAAATACCCAACTGATCAGATATCAATGAAAGTCCTTTATATTATACATGTAGTAAAGGAATATACTGCAAAGATATGGCACAGATAACATCACGTCTTTATATTACACAAGCAATAGAAAAATGCTTATTGCACTGTGATATAATACAAACAACATCACTCGAAATATGCATTCCACATTTACAACAAGGATCTTTTATTCTCAGTCTAGGTTCTAGGCAGACAGACAATCACTTCTAAAGATGATGAGTTACAGAGGTATTGATTAATAATTGGAGATAAGAAGCAGAATAATTAATATCAGAGACCTGAACACAGTCTTCTATAGTACGCGTGTTTCAAGGAAATAAAGCACGAGGATATGGCAAAAATAAAATCACGTATGGCACAAGTAATATCACATATCATTATACTATACAAACAACAGTGAAATACCAGTTACACAAGTAACATCTCCCACAAATCTACAGTGATTATGCACAACACAATCATTGGTTCTTACAGACAGTGTTCTAGGCAGACAAATATTCAGCTCTAATGGGGTTGTAATACAGATATATTGATTAATAGTTGCAAACAGTAAGTAGAATAATTTATATCAGAACAAGAAGCAGTGATACTTAATTTTGCAAATGAAACTTGCTCCCCATCTGTTTTGCAGCTTCATAACTCTGATAGGTATTCCAGTGCTGACTCTGTTCTGACTACTACACTGAACAATCATGAGTTATTCTGGGTTTGACTGAGCCAGCATACAGAAGAATTAATTAATTAGCATATGCTTGGTCTGAAATCTCTAATTCAAGTCCATATAATTTCCATTAAGAATAGCTAGTATACATAGTAGCCAAATACTGAAGTAGCAAGGTCCTTGAGTGACAGAGTGATCTAATGTAACAGTAGTGATGTTTTGTGGGATTTTTGTCTCCTACTGGCTGACCATCAACTGCTCTAGGGACTTCTCCTTGTTGAATGTGTCTACTGAACCCATCTAGCCTCCAGCAGTCTAACTTCAATTCATCTGCAGGGCTTGTTAGGAGATAGAGGTATCCTGTAGCAGTGTCATACTGCTGTTTCTGGGGAATCAGGGTTTTCTAAGTAAGGACATGCACCCCCACATGCATACATCCCACCCCAGGGACAGGCAAGCGGAAAGCTGAACTGGTATATTATCCACATTTCCACATTTGACACATCCACTGCCCTGTCACCCTTTGGACCATGTGACCCCCCCAGCCCTCAATGAAGGCCATCCATAAAGGTACATCCAAGCATAATTACCCCCCCCCCATAACAGGGATGTTTATCTTCCCAGCCTGTGCTATCAACTCCCCAAGCTAGTATTAAAACCAAGGTCACCTGGTCCATACACAGGGTTTTTATGTATATGCCACTGAGGATATAATCTCCAAGTATATGTCTGAGCATGCCCCCCATGACAGACATGCTTATCTTCTGGGTCTATATTATAACATCAAAGTTCTCTAACATTGAATGTTATAATATCGAACCCGTAATGTCAAATGCTGAAAACAGCGAAGGTTCAGGATATCGAATTCTTTCCCAGGGAAAGAATTCAGTGGGCCGTTGCTGTGGCTTCGCTGTTTTCAGCATTCGTTATGTTGGAGCATTACGGGTCGGGTTCATAAGTGTGCGATTGTGTGTAGGTTAGGATTAGGGGGTGGGTTAGGTAAGGTAGGGTTAGGGAGCGGGTCAGGTAAGTGTACGGTTGTGTGGACGTTAGTGTTAGGGCACAGGTTCAGGTAAGTGTGAGATTGTGTGTAGGTTAGGGTTAGGGGGCGGGTTAGGTAAGTTAGGGTTAGGGTGCAGGTGAGGTGAGTGTGCGATAGTGACGGACCTTAGTGTTAGGGTTGGGTTAAGGTAAGTGTATAGCTAGTACTGTATGTAAAGTTTAGTTTAGGTGTAGGATTTTAAGTATATGTGTGAGGATGGCTGTTTTTGTGTGTGTTTGTGCTGTGTGTATGTTTCTCAGAATAGCAAATTTTTCCCTGGGAAAAAATTCGCTATTCTGACTGTTGGATGTTTTCACACTTTGGTGTTTAGGGTTTGATATAATAACATTCGATGTTAGAGAACTTCAATGTTATGTTATAGACCCCGCTCTTCCCCACCCATGATATCAAAAACTGAAGCCAATATTCAAACCTGGGTCACCAAGGCCACAGACAGGGATTTTTGTATCTATGCCAATGAGGATCATCCAGGAGGGAACATCTGAGCATGCCCACCCTCCCCCATCTCAGGACAGGCAAGCCTATCTTCTCCACCTGTGTCATCAAGCACTGAAGACAGTATTCAAACCCAGGCCACCTGGGCCATATTCAGGGTTTTTTACATCTATGCCACTGGCATCAGCATAACAACACTTAGGTGTTTCAACAATTACAAGCACACAAATCTCTAGCCAAAAATAATCCGGCTATTTATGGAAGACCAGCAAGTAATCAGATGTGAAATAACACAATATAGTTAAAATATCAGTTAGGTAGGTTTACATTAGGGGCTATGCAAATACTACATAAAACAGGTATACGTGGCAAGTTCTAGCATCAAAAGTTGAGCCGGAAATTATTTTAGATGTCTAAGTTTTATGATAGTAAGCAATGCCCTGGCAGAATGGACTAAGTAATAAGGAGGCTTTGTGAGTACTCTTTGGTACCAAAGGTTGACCACTCCATTTGACTTTGTCTCAAGTATTTGGTTTAGACTAGCAGTAAGAAAGGTGCAATTGTTTATGAAAGCAGCAAGAATAGGATTATGTTGAGGACAAGGTCAATTTGTTCTTTAACTGGTAACCAATTTGCTCTTTGGAATGGAAGAAATAATTTCACACCTCCCCATGTTTCAAGTGTCTTAAGTTTCAAAGGGATGAAAAAATCTAACAACAACAGCTTAGTGAAATGAAGACCAGTAGAATCTGACCACTAATCCATGATTTAATATTACATAGCCACAAAATGTGAAATGTAAAGTTAGAACTTTTGCCTCAAATATATACTCTGAGGTAAAAATGTGACTTCATCAGACTGGTCTTCATTTTTGCTAAGGCATTGTTTTTGGAATTTTAATTTTTGGCTTGGCATTGGGACAAATGCTTTCCTTTTTGCTGACTAGATGGAATACCTACAACAATCATTTTTTTGGGGGGGGGGTACAAGGCCTCCTTCATTCTCATTCCTTAAATATACTAACTTTACAAATGCACAAATACAAATAAACAAGAAAAAATGTCATCTGGAGAATGTAAGTGCTGCTGCATGGAAAAAACTGTACCAGCAGTAATTTTCTATGGACAAAAACTATAGACTGAGTTGGGCATTGATGAGTTATGTTCAAAGAGTGGAGCCCTTATTGAGTTAGAAGTCAAGGATTTGTAGAAACAATAATGATCAAGATTTGAGGCAAGGAGCTTCAACTTACAAGTTTTTTGTTAATTAAAACATTTAGGCTATCTGTAGCATGGGTGGCCATTCACTATTCACTTATTTTTGTTTTACTTGAGACATTTGGATTGCAGAATACTAAAGCACTTTTCCTTTGCTTTGTTCCCTATCTTCTTTCACTGTCTCTCTCTTTCTCTCTCTCTCTTTCTTTTTGCATTTTCTTTCAGGGGATACTGGATAACAATTGGAGACATGACTCATGACATCAGTGAGAAATCCAAGTGGAGCTGTAGAAGACAACTTTAATACAGTCCTGTTGTCATCGAGTGGATATTTGGCCGATTGAGGGGTCATTTGGGGTGCCTGGATGAATCTGGTAGTTCCCTTCAGTATGGTCTAGCTATTGCATGCAGGATGTTTACTGCATGTTGCATTCTGCACAATATGATCATGTGTCATTCTGATGGTGAAGTGACCCATGACCTCATTGCAATAGTAAAGGAACTCATGTGGCAGGCTCATGCACAGCATACAGTTATGCAGGTAAAGAGGTGGTATCTAGTCCAGAACTATAGACCATGACATTCAGGTTAGCGTTTCCTTTCTTGTAAGAAACACATAGAGTATAATTGATGTATGCAGTGATGTCTGTGGGCTATGCTGTGTGGTGCATTGTCTACTGTCACTGTTCATCAAACATTCTTTCTCATATTTAAATAATACATTTTTTATTTTCAGAACAGGTGCTGATATTATTGTTTGTAAAATCCAAGCATGAGTACTCACTGACTCCTGTTAGGTAATGTTGTAAGGAATCATATAATAAATAATCACATTTCTAACTGTTTGTATATTCTGCAGAGGTGGTGTACCTGATATTTCAGTATTTAACATGACTTCATACCTTGCAATTCAGTGGAAACATACATACCTGTCAACCTCTTAGCGCAAAAATCTGGATAAAGCCTGACAGAATGGAGGGACAAAGGCTTACAAATAAGGACAGATTTTAAATATTGCTTTTATAAACTTAGAAAGTTGCTAGAATAATAGGATTTGTCTTCGCATGCATTTTTCTGGAGGATATAAATTGTGAAACACAAATGTATAGCATTATTTAGTGATTTCAGTCCCCAGATCATGCCAGTGATTTGCCAGAAAATCACAAATTTTATGAGGAACATACCAAAAATATGAGGCAAAAATCTGGACATTCTGCAATAATCTGGACAGTTGAGAGGTATGGAAACATATCATATTGTTTTGTATGTTATGCAGTGTTTTCTCAGTTTGAACTGTGATGTCTGTTGAGGTATTGCACAATAAATTATATAATGTTGTCATAGACAATAATTTGTGGCCTCAGGGGCAAAACAGTGGTGAGGGTGGCAGTAGTGTTTCTTTACATGTCAGAATACTCATTTTAGTATTTTCTTAGTAGTGTTTCTCAGAATAGTTGTGTATCTTCACCCTGACTCAGAGGTCTCCACAGGGGCACCAACAACAGAGGAACAGGTCCTGGAAAGGAGCCAGGGAGCTGAAAAATTTGGAGAGATTGACACAACAGAAGGGACCCACCAGAACCAACAACCAACCAGGACTGAAATCTGGAACCACTCAACAAAACCACTGACTCAGCTAGGGCAAGAAATCTTAGGTCAGGGTCTGACTTTTATATCTTTTAACAGAAGTAACTTGGTGGAAACAGTGATAGATGTTTAACTGTAATTCAGGAAACTGAATATCAAAGCATTTTTCAGTGACACAGATAAGAATGGAAGCAACACTGTTAGAAATGACAATAGTATAAAATGGAAAAAGCCCAGTGATGTTTGCCCCCGGTGCTCCCCACCCTGAGTGAGTATGAGAACAAATGTGAGGATGATATTTCAAGGGCCCTCAGTAAACCACCTATGAAGAAGTTATACAACATTAGCATTGAGGAAATGGCTGCTCTAAAATATCTGAGCAGAGATAAGACTCACAGGATCAAGAAGACAGATAAAGGGGAAGGCACCTTAGTTACAGATACAGCTACTTATAACTGCAAGATTGAGGCCATGCTTGACAATAACAGGTTTTCCAGCAAGTGGAATTTTAACACTGTGAATGCTGCTTTTAGTAATTTAAGAGAGCATTTAAGAATGCTACATGAAGATATTTAACCAGATGCCAAGCATTTTGACTTTTTTGTCACCCCCATCCAAAAATATCAAGCTTCTTTGGTACCCCAAAACGCAATAAGAATATCTCTGATCCTCCCTACAGACCAGTAGTGGCAAGTGGTGGTTCCATAACTATGAGACAATATCCATCTGCCTTGATGCCATGATAAAACCAATGGCAGAGGCCAACAAATCTTTTATTATAGACTCTTTAGATTTTCTTGTTAAAATTAGAGATACAGTTAGCAATTCCACAATCCTAGTCGCAATAGATATGGAAGCACTTGATACAATGCTTCCACAGAGCTACTGTATCCAAGCTGTAACAGAGGCATATGAAAAGAACTGGAATGTATTAATGGTTGAGACAGAAGTTCTAGGAAGGCTATTGGACCTAACCTTTAGGAACAACTACTTCATGTGCAACAATATTTATAAACAGATTCAATGTGACTCTGGGAAAATGGGAAGAGAGGGCATTGCACCAAAGCCCCTATTTTGTATTGATGAAATGCTATCTCCATTTAATTGATGACATATTTATCATATGGGAGAGGGATGAAGCCACACTGAATGACTTTTACAACCATATCAGTAATTCCACTAGCTTCCTTAGATTCATGACTATCCAAGGACTCTGAAAACAAATGTCTGTCTAACAACTTGTCCAGAAAACCAACCAGGGTTAATATGCTGCTGCACAGTAAAAGCATGCAACCCCAGATCACAAAGAGAAATGTTATAAAATCTCAGGGGATGAGAATTACGTGTCTCCAAAGAATTAGAGAGTTCATTACAAATCTAATCAGTCTACACTAAGACTTGTTGGCTAGGGGATACAGCAATAGGTTACTAAATTCCATCCTTGACCCCATTAGAAGTTTAAAAGAGGCAGATGACCCCATTTTTAAGGACCCCCAGGAAGACTCCTAGGGCTCAACAGAAATGAACGCTGGGATCCACAGTAGGACAAAAGAAAAAACAAGCAGGGCACTCACTTTTACAGTAGATCATAAAACAATCAGAAAGATCATGACTGACAGCTGGATAATGATTAATGACAATAAACACCTGGAAAAACGTTTATGACCTTATCCTTGCTTTGTTTTTAAGAGAGTCAGCAACATTAGGGACTGGGTACAGTGCAAATTCAGACCGAAAGAGGGCAACCGAGGAACTTACCCCTGTGCCCCCCCCTTTTGCACTTACTGCAAATACATGAGCAACAAGAACTACTTCTTTTGTCCAGTACTCATTGTCTTCTGAGTATATGTTCACCT
Source organism: Protopterus annectens (assembly GCF_019279795.1). Taxonomy (NCBI): domain Eukaryota; kingdom Metazoa; phylum Chordata; order Ceratodontiformes; family Protopteridae; genus Protopterus; species Protopterus annectens. Next base: position 1,624,179,588 of record NC_056733.1, on the reverse strand, counting down.
TCAGTCTCTGTACAGACATGTCTTACAGTTTTATATTGTTCCTGCTGTATCAGGGGGCAGCTTTTTGATAAAAGAGATGATCCATTTTACTGTATGGACACAGACTGATTCTAAATAATTTTGTGGCTGCTGTGCTAACTGCTGTTTTGATTCTGTGCCTATACATTAATGCCCCTGTCTTACTACCCCTTCTTATGCTGAATGAGGATGTCAAGCTGCTTTTTCACCATCTCTCTTTTGTTAAGTATGTCAGCATTACACACTGTGTGTGGATTCTCAATCCTCCCACTTTGCCCATAGTGTCTAAAAATGGGAAACATCTTTTCCTCATATACATCATCAGTTAGATGTTAGATCAGGAGTTATAGCTGCATGATGTAACAATTTACCCAGAAATGTTTGTGTCTTTTATGTATAAGAAGTTATTTTCTGTTACCATGAATGCATACTACCTGTGCTTTGATAAAGTCCCTCATTCCTTTACAGTCTAGTGAGGCAAGAACTTCCCTTCCCTCTGGAAATACATTACATTTCATCAGTTTAGTTGTTATACAATAACAGGAATGGCTCAATTATGCAGATGTAGTCTTGTTGTACTTTGTAAGAACCATGTTATCTTTAGTATACATTTTATTGTTCACATTTCTGCTGCTAGTATTATATTTTCAGTATTAATAGCAGAGAATGTAACATTCTGACAACTAAACCACATTTAAAACAAATTAATTATTTGCAGTTCTTCATTTCACAGGTGACAAAAATTCTTACTGCAGCTTTAAACTTAGAAGCAGGCAATACTGTTTGAAGCATTGTGTCAATGACTAATTAGAAATCTGGTACAGTTAGTGTATTATCAGAGTCCTTAGAATCACTTTGCAATATACATTTTCTTATATTACTAGTCAAAACTCCTTTAAACCTGTGTACTGCTGATATTTCTACCATTTTCAATGTATGGCTGTTATTGGGTTTTAGTCATACCATAAAACCTTTTAAATTTTGCATTTGTGATGCTACTGTTTTTTTCGCGTTAAAAGTAAAGTTGTAAAATTGTATTGCTTATGTTTCAAAGGCTTTACCAGCTTTAACCAAGAGTTACTTTTTAGGTTTGTCACAGTCCAAGTATTCAGTTCCCTTTAAATCCACAAGTATTTTCAGTGACTCTTGCGTATGCTAGAATCATACAGTTTTGCCCAGTCTGCTTGGTCCCAGTTTTCTGTGGTGGTATTATGCGTAGACCTGATGAGGGTTAATTCCAGGTCTTCCTCCTTGTTTTTCTTTTTCCTCATGACTGGCCAGAGCAACTGCTTTAGTTGTACCAGTTTCTAGTTAGTCACTATCCTAGCCTCATCTAGCATTTTGAATGCCACAAACTACTTGGAAAGTCCAGTGATATATATGCCTGTTTCTTGCACAGTGGAGTCAACAATGAATAGGGTGTTTTCCTGGTTATCAAGTTGTAGATTGTGTTCTATGAGCTTCTTAGTCTGTTTTAGTTCAGTTATAAATCCAGGCATTTAGTTATTATGGAATGTTCTGACTTCCATAGTGCAGTGAATGTGCTTGTGTGATTTATCTAGTAAGTGGGAGAGCTCTGTAATATGTTACATGTATGAGATTATGGTTTTGTTTCTCTTGTAGCTTTTCTTTAGAACATCTGCATATTGATGAAGAGATATGTGCATTTTTACTGAATGGACCTGCTAAATAGAGCTTAGCCTCAATATTTAAATTATTCCTCTCACCGATATTTAAGGTCATTTCAATATGCAGTTTATCTTCTGTGAGCTGGAGGTAGATCTTACCATTCCTGAGATAATGATTTTTTTAAGAAATCTTTGAAAGATAGCTGATGTTACCTTATATAACTTATTTAATTTAATATATTTCCTACATAAAAAAGCTTAATTGGGGAATATATACTGCTACTTAAAATCTAGTTGTACCTTTGTTAAAAAGCCACCAAATCAGTAAGTCTCATAATAAATTCTCGTTTTAAAATAGTTATGTGCATTGTATTTTATTTTTTTATGTTTACATTCTAGCACAATATTAAGAAATCATACTAGCAGGTGATTTTTACAAGTAAGATAGAAAAACGAGTTAACGTTGTAAGAGTTGAAGTATGCATCTGGTGAGTGTGAAGATACGAACTGGAGGGTAAGTGACATTTAATAGATCATGGAGTAGTCACTAATAGGATTAGATGATATGGGAATGGGAAGGCATTCTGAAGTTAAATTAGATTTACAACTCAAGATCCCCTGTGCTTATGAATACAACATCCATAGACTGGGTGAGGTGAAGGAAATCATAGTCCTTTACAGAGCAGTTTGTTCTAGTGGCTCTGTCAAGAAAAGCATGAACTACATTCCTGTTACTTCAATCATGCAGCCCACTTTGCAGCACCACCCCCCCGAAACAGTATGCAAGCAACTAATCTTTCCTAGGCCTCACAAAAAGGAAACACAAGGTGTGCTCTATGTCCTAAACTAGATTTTTTAAATCACCAAAAAATATTTTATATTAACTAACAGTTCAATAAAACATTGGGGAAACAAAGCTAATCTTGTAAAACAAAATTAAATTTCCACATAGAACATTTTATTCTCAAATTTCTGCCAATCCTTCTCAAACTCTACTATATTAATTGTGGTCTGTGATAAGTCTTTTTCTCCTAGTCTTTCCCACTTCTCTTCATCCCATCTACTGATCTCTTTGCAAGAATCATTCACTAACCTGTATGTTTTTTTGTTTTTTTTTTGCAGAAAAGTTTATCCTGTCTCACACTTTCTTTTTGCTCCAATATAGGAAGCCTTTCACTTTTATATTTCACCATTGATTCAGTAATGCAAGCTTTACTGTGTTAGCAATTTAGATCATTCTGCAATTCTACTGTGCATATTTTGAGTTTATGATTAATACTAAAATAGACATAATAGTCAATAGCACATCATTACTGTTGCCATGTGTGCATGCGTGTGTGTGTGTGTGTGTATGTATGTGCATGTGCGTGTGTGCATGTGTGTGTGTATGTGTATGTGTGTGTGTGAGTGTGTGTGTGTGTGTGTGTGTGTGTGTGTGTGTGTGTGTATGTGCGTGTGTGTGTGTATGTGCATGTGTGTGTGTGTGTGTGTCTGCGTGTGTGTGTGTGTATGTGCATGCGCGTGTGTGCGTGAGTGTGCATGTGTGCATGTGTGTACGTGTGTGTGTATGTGTGCGTGTGTGTGTGTGTGTGTGTGTGTACGTGTGTGTGTGTGTGTGTGTGTGTGTGTGTGTGTGTGTGTGTGTGTGTGTGTGTGTGTGTGTGTGTGTGTATGTGTGTGTGCGTGTGTGTGTGTATGCGTGTATGCGTGTGCGTGTGTGTGTGTGTGTGTGTGTGTGTGTGTGTGTGTATGTCCGTGTGTGTGGGTGTATGTGCATGTGTGTGCGTGTGTGTGTGATTGTCTGCGTGTGTGTGTGTATGTGCATGAGTGTGCATGTGTGCATGTGTGTGCGTGTGTGTGTATGTACGTGTGTGTGTGTGTGTATGTACATGTGTGTGTGAGTGTCTGCGTGTGTTTGTATGTACGTGTGTGTGTGTACGTGTGCATGTGTGTGTGAGTGTCTGCGTGTAAGAGTGCATGAGGTCTTGCTATTTAATATGTGTTGTCTGGTTTTCTTTACTTTTCTTTTCTGACTGTGACAGTTGGCAGTAAAATGTTAGCATGCTGTTGCTCATCAGGCTGACTTGCAGAACAAAGACATGGGAAAGAGTTTAAAAACAATATATGACGGGAATTTCCAGAGTGTAACTGAACATGAACTTTAGGTGGGTATGAACGAAAGATGTTGCATAACAGTGACAATGGCAAACAAATATTTGAAGATTTCAGAATGAATTGTTGCGTTATTGTAGTTTATGCTGTAATGAATATAATCACACAGCATAATGCTTATTTTGTTAATCTGGATTGTTAAAGCTCATATCCCAAGTTATCTGCTTGAAGAGAAACAACAGTTGTACTGCAGGAAAAATTATGCAACACTTACTCCAACTAAGCAATAACTATTAGTTACAGACAAATAAACAGAACCTGTATGCTTACACTGTTAAAAGAACTTGCAGATAGATGAAAATGCCATGTGACCTTAAAAGACTAACTGATGGTAACAGTAATAGTACTCATTTTGATAGCAGTTTGGGAAATGGGTGCTGTACTGATTACACTGCTAAATACGCTGTCACACATCAGGTATAAGTGTGCCATTGTTAATAATAAGAAGCACATTTATACGATACACATACAGTTCATGACTATGTTACTGAATTAGAGCTCGAAACACAGTGTACATAGGATCATATTAAATATTTGCCATATTCTCACAAGTGATAATCACAAAGCTGTTTCTTCTCAAAAACTATTCAGACTGATTCTGCTTACTTTATTGTATGTATCATGTATCAGTAATCTGCTTTTATATTTAGCCTTAGCATTGTTTATACTTTGAATGCTGGATTGTAAACAGCAAATTAAATAGAAAATATATAAAACATCTGAATGCATGTGTTGTTTGCTCTAAAAATAATATATTAATGATGAATCACTGCTTCCTAGTCACTGATAGAGTTTTATTTGGAAATAAAGAGGAGCAAATCATTTAACCATAAAGACTAAGTCATGCTAATGCAAATGTATAAAGTTGTATAAAATTACTAACAAGATTAATACATTTTAAAAAATATATGACAATTCTAGGTCTAAAATTCACAACAGAAATATTGTAGGCTATCTTATCAAAGTGCATCAGGTGGGCAAGAGATGTAATTATTATTTTACTCTAGCGTTTTTGATATAAGGGAAAGTGATAGGGTATTGGCCAAATGAGGTTTGGGAACAAACCAATTTATCCAGAGACACCTTCATTGTTTAGTGGTTAAGAGGAGATGGCCAAAAGGGGGGTTTAAAGGTCTTGGGGGGGATGTTTTGGCAGGGAAGGAAGTGGATGTAGGTCAGATAGAACTGTGGGTAAGGAAGGGTTAAATTAGGCAGGAGGAGAGCTGGGGAGGAAGTGAGGTTGGGTGGGGAGAGTCTTAAGGGGTTTATGTGAGTGTAGCTGTGTACAGGGTCAGATTTAGATGTGAACTTGCTGTATTGCAGGCTTATGTCCAAGACAACCTGTAGGCACTTCAGTCAACAGGTAGGAGGCAGGACTTTGATTAATAATATTGTGCATGGAGGTGGGTAAGGGTTGAGGTTTTCTTTTCCTCTTCTTATCATGATACTTCTTTCTCTCTCTCACTCAGAATGTTTGTGGGGAACCACTGTTTAGCTCTTGGTAGTATGGCGGTTATTTCAGTGTGGGTCTCATTTAGTGGCTACATTCGGTTTTAATCTTAGGAGGGTTGTGTCCCATTATTTTGGTTGATGGGGTTGAAGTGTAGATGAGGAGACCATGTTATCAGTTGGTTGGTTGGTTAGATTGGCATTTGTAAATGGAATTTTGTAGATGCAGCACTGGTGACCTGGCATGGCATGGGTCAATTTTTCGGTTAGGATGTAGACTGGCAGTCTTGTGAGGTGATTTTGTTGGGGTAGTGATGCTAATTTTCACTGGGGTGGTGGTATAATGTCCTGTGGCTATCTTGTGGCTGGTATGCCTCCAGCTGAGCTGCAAGTGACATTTTGCAGGCCACGATGCACCTTGAGTAATGGTCTCTCACCATGCATGCTCTGTGAAGTGATAACTGTTATGTGGGGAGTAGCTTAGAAGGAAGGATGATCAGCCCACTTTTGACTCCCTCACCACTTTGGCGCATGAGAATATTATAAAGTTTTGAAGTGGTGATTTTGTATGGTAGGGTTAAGCTTCATTGAGGGTGGTGGTATAATATCCTACAGCTATATTGCTATACTGTTATGCTTTAAGCTGAGCCATGAGTGACGTTTCACAGTCAACAAGGCACTTGGAGTAACAGTTGGTTACCGCACATGAACAGTAAAGCATTAACCATTATGGGGGGGTTGGAAATGTGGATGATCAGTTTGCATTTGCATCCCTCACTACTTAGTCGGTTGAGGATATTATATGGTTTAGAAAGTAATAAGTGAGAAAAAAAAGATAAAAAAATAAATAAATTATGAAGAAAAGAGAACTGAGCTGAAGTAGTGGAGGTGGGCAGCTTGTGGTCCACTTTGTGTCCCTCACTGTTTTGGTGTGAGGGTGCTGTGCAACATGCTTCTCAAAATGTCCCTGATTTTCAGGGACGTCCATGACTTTGACTCAAATTTCAATCTGAATCATGTTAGGAAAGTGTCCTTGATTCTCCATGGTTATTTCTGCCTTTGTCCCTGATTCTGGTTGAGATTTGTCCTTGATGGGTGGAAAGCTAAGCTGTGCAGATAGATAGAATATATACAAAAAAAGCAGAGAAACAGAAGAAAGGGGATCAATGAGGGGTAGAAGAGTGGGTACGAGTTCAGGGTGGTAGCTGGCATGACTGCAAGTGAGCACAGGAAAATGGGAGATTACAGAACAGGTGGTGAGGGATGTTGGCATTTGCTTCATAGGTAGTTAGGAGGCAGGAGGAGTTGGTAAGGTGGGTGTTTGAGTTACTGGTTGCAAGGGGCTGGCGTGCAGCTAATTTTATGTGCAGCCCTGCTGAAGTCTGCAAAACAAAAAAGGAAAGAATGAAGAGAGGCATAAGTACACAAACTGGTTCATACAATGGAGTGAAGGAGTTTACCTAGCAAACATATGTTGCAGTGTTTGATTCATCACTTTTAAAACAAACAAAAAGAAAAGCATAATACATAGTAAATAATGTAAGAGAAAGGTACTGCTTACTGATAGGAGGGGGTCCAAGTTATGTTACTTAAGCTTTGTCCAGATGATCTTTAGCTGCATAACGGACCGGGTTAACATCATTTAATGTTGGCAGGTGTTAAGCATTTGTGTCACTGACATTGTATATTTTCATTAGCCAGGTGGCTTAGGAAAATGTGCATGTGTATAGAGTTGTTTTATTTATTTTTTTTTTATATAATGTTATTCATTCTTTTGCAGATGGCTGAAACGCAGAGTTTGAGGAGGAAATGGGTGGCCATTGTCCCTCAGGCAGAAGAGTCATTTCAGGAATTGTCAGCCGGTGAGTCTATGACAGCAAAGCAGCCCATTTTGTCCAGTCAGAAGACGAGAGGGCAGGTGATGAAGACCAGGTTAGGGGCCGAAGGGAAGCAGATATAGCAGTTGACGGATAGAACCACAGTGGAGGTTCTGGCCACAGAAACTGTGCACAATGCAGTCGCAGGTAATGATACTTTGTTGGGAGTTCATGTAGACATGTCAGGCTTGGTGCAGTTTGGGGCTAGCCTGAGGGTAAGCGAACATGGGGATTCACTTCAGCAGCTTGGGGAAAGGGGAAATGTCATAGAGGATCAGGAGAGGTTTAGTGAAGGGGACAACTCTAAAGGGATACATTCAGTGGGGAAGGCAGCTTAGGGCTGTCTACAGGGAGTTTATGGTAGCTTGTAGGCAGGGTGGAACACAGCAGCAAGAGGTAGGTTCAAACTTTGGCATCTGACTAGAGAATTGATTCATTACACAGGCCTTAGGTCAAAGGATAATGGGGTCTTTTTGAACCCTCACATAATGGTGTCGATTAAAGAAAAGATCTGGAAGGGGGAGTGATTTGATGTTTTTGAGTTAACTGATGTGAATGGGTACAATGCTTGATAGAAGCAAAAACAGCAGATAACAAAGATCTTGTAGTGGCTTTGGGGTGGAGGAGAGTAGGTAAGCTGCAAGCTAGAACATGGGACAACTGGGTGTTGGGTTTTGTGTACTACATGGCAGTTTGGTTTAAAAATGATAACTCCCTGGCATTACCATTTCTGGCTTATTTTCTCATGATCCATGAGGCACAATGTCTGCAGGTGGGGAATGCTTGGTTGTGGTATGATCAGCAGTTACATAAGAAAAAAAGCAGTGGGTCAGTTGCTGCATTTGGAAGTTAGGCACCCTAACATCTGGTTAGCCATCGTTATGGATAGCTTTGGAGCTGCTAGCAGAGGGTGTAAGCTGGAAGGGGAAGGGGCAGGAGTGTGCTGGGCTGTTAATGCGGGGCGCTGGTCATGGGTGGCATGCAGGTTCTCACACACTGTTCAAAGTGTGCAGGAGTACATCCAACCTTGCAGTGTGGCCACTGGGAAGGCAACTTGGTCAACCCAGGTTCACTTTAGACTGAAGTGGGAGCATTACCTCCTTCATTTCAGGGATTTCAAAGTTTTCGAGGATGGGGAAATTTTCATGGGCAGAGGAGGAGTGTCTTTCTGGGGGCAGACAGGAAGATCGAAGGACTCATTCACCCATTAATATGTAGGTATTGTGACGCATGCTCAAGCAATTTCCTCACTGGGCATTTGAGGAGGAATTAATTGAAGGATATTTTGAGGAATTTTCTATTAAATCGAGGGTTGGAGAGGATGCCTCAGTATGTAAGAATTTGCATTCAGTGTGGGGGAGAGAGGAGATTTCGAAGGATATGGTGAAGTGAGAGCTGTGTGCAAGCAGGTTACTTGACCTGTTGGATCATCCTCCTTTTGGCAGTTTTAAGGTCTTGCCATTAGGTGTGGCTCCTAAGAAGTTGCCTTGTGAATTTCAGTTGAATCACCATTTTTCCTATCCTGAAAGGAACTCCATTAATGATTTTATTTTGGTAGAAGATGCAAAAGTGAGTTATCTTTCATTGTATGAGGCAGTACCCATCATTCAGGGGTTTGCAGATCCATGGTTGGTAAAGGTGGATATTGAATCTGCAATTTGGTTACTACTGGTGTGGGGGGAAGAGTGGACATTGTTAGGCATGGTGGTTGGGAAAAGTTTTACTTTGACAAGGCTGTGCAGATAGGATGTTTGGTAGCCTGTGCCACTTTTGAGAAGTTTAGCACAGCACTTCATTGGATTTGGCAACAACAGGTGGACACTCATAAGGCAGTCCATTATTTGGATGATTTGTTATTAGTAGGTGAGGGGGTTGAAGGAGCAATGGAGGGTAAGAGGAAGTTTTTGGGGATGTGTGAGGAGCTGGGCATCCTCTTGGCTACACAGAAGTTAGAGGGCCCTGCCAAGGTATTGTGTTTCTTGGGATTGCTAATAGAAGTAGGACATGGATTGTTTTGTTCACCATTCAAGAAGATAACACTCTTGAAAGAGAAGATTATGTGGCTGAGGGGCAAGGACAAGGTGTGAATTAGGAATGTCATGGAACTCTTAGAGCTCTTGAATTTTGTATGCCGGGCTATTCACCTGGGTCCTACATTTTGTAGGTCTGTGGCTTTCTTGTTATAAGGGGGGAGAGGTAAACAACATTGGCTTGTTGAGCTTGTTCATGCAGATTTAATTCTGTGGCTGTCATTATGGAGCAGTTAGTTTAATGGTGTTTCCTTTTGGCAGTTGGATTGGGTTGGTCAAGGGAGTTGAAATTTTTTACAGCTGCAGCAGGGGGTATTGGGATGGAAGCATTTTTTAGTGGTGAATGGTTTGCAGCTAGATGGCCAGAATACTGGAAGGCTGAATGGAAGATAGGTGTGCATTTGGTAGGTGCTAGGAATGGGATTTCTAACAGTTTGTCTCATTTTCAGTTTTTCAGGTTCCAGCAGTTAGCTCCAGAGGCAGCAAGTGAACCAGTGGTGTTGCCAGACAATGTGTTGCAGATTGGACTGAAGTAACCGGATTGTTGGTGCAGCAGTCTTGGGCAGTTTCTACAAGGAAGATGTATAGTAGGGCATTACATGAATTTGATAAATTTGTTTTGAAGCTGGCTGAGGAAGAGGGAGTTTGGTCAGAAGAACTGTTACTGCAGTACTTGGCTCGGTCTTGGGTGCTAGGAAAGGCTGTTCAGGCAGTTAAGGTGGACCTGGCTATGATCAGTATATTTGCCCGGGTAGCGGGTTTGCAAGATTTTACTAAATCCTGAACAGTGGGTATAAGTTGAAGGGATAGGGTAGAGGTGCAGGTGTTAAGATGGACAGGTGATGGCCACTGACAAGACAGGTTCTGAAGGTTTTGTTGTGAGGTTTAACTTTGGTGAATGGTGACTCAGGGAATCATACTTTGAGGGTGACATTGCCCTTATGGCTGTATCATGGAGTGTTTAGGGTGTCAGAGTTGTTAGGGTTACTGGTTTGGTGGGATGGTATGGTATTTTCTGCATCAGTATAGATTTGGTTGTGTAGATCTAAAAGGGGAGGGGCATGCAGATAGTTCTGGAAAAGTACAGGAATGACTGGTTGTGTTCATTGGGTTGGGCTAGGAGACTACTGTGGACTCATGCTGGGGATCCTCAGGATTTGGTTTTTCGGTCAAGATGGGGTAAGGTGATAATGGGTAATCAGTTTGTATGTGTGATGTGGAGGGCTTTTCAGTGCATCAATTTTCTGGGAGAGAGATTTTCCACTCACACCATTTGCACTGGAAGAGTTTCTGATTTATAGGTTCATAGGCTGGTACTAGGCTATCGGCCCTAGGGCCTATACAAACCTAGCCATAACAATTCCCTGGCTATTTCTTCCCACAACATTTACTTCCCTGGACCCCTGTCTAGCAGGGTGACTGACGTGATCCCCAGGGTGAATTTTCTATCTCCCATCCAATCGTCAAGGTTCCTTTTGAAGAGGCCCAAAGAGGCGCTCTGCTTGATATGTATGGGCAGTTTATTCCAAAGTCTAGGGAGTCTCTGGGTCAGGAACCTATCCCTCCAGCATATTTTGTTCATTGTGATGACAAGGTTTAGATCCCTGGAGCGTGTGGGTCTGAGGGATTGGGATTTCTTTAAGTGTAGCATGTCCAATAGATCTGGGTTTGACATGGCCTTGTATGTTAAGCAGAGATCGCCTCTGAGTAGACGATATGTGACAGAGTATAGCTGAAGTTTTTTTAGACAGTCAGCATAGGGCATCTGCTTTAGGCCTGTGATTGTTCTAGTGAGGTATTTAGTGAGAGAAGGCAAGTTAGTTGAAGTTATTAAGAGGGTGGGTCATTAGTCTTCAAATGCCTTTTTGTCTTACATTAGATAATTAGTTAAGGGGGATGTTTTAGTAATTTTTTTTTTTTTGTCTCTCTAGGAAAGGAGATTATCATTCTAGGTCATTCCTATATTCATTGGGCAGCAAAGTGGGCACCAGTTAGGCTGGCTGGTAGTGAGCTGGGTTTACATCACCTTGGATGGAGAGTCATATGGAATGGTATCAGAGGCCTCAGATGGCATCAGTTTAGTTTGCAGACATAAAATCATGGATTGGGCTTCTGCAAGTTTTAGTGGTTCATTTGACAGTAACAACTTGGGAGTAATTCCAAAGTGACAGTTGGTATACAGGATGTTAGAGAATTTAGTTACTTTAAAGAGGGTATATCCAAGTATGTGTATTGTGCATTCTGAAATAGTACCACACTTATTTTGGAGAAATACCGCCAATTTTATGGCTATAGACTGGACTCATTGGTTTGTTAATTTTAGGCTGGTGATGCAACTGGTCAATTTGGGCATGCATACAATAGAGCATGGAGACTTTGATGATGGGGACCCAGTTTGGTTCAGAGCAGATTATATGCGCCTGTGTCAAGTAAGTTTAGATTGGATTTATTTAATGTACACTTGGCTTTGTTTGTACTAGGTTTGGTGATTCTAGCAGACAGTGAGGAGGAATAGCCTGTGTCAGGCTGGTGGGAGGAGAAGAGGGGCAGACTTGTTCCTCTTCTGTTCCCCCTCTGATGTTGGGTGTTGGGTTCAAGTAGTCTGGAGAAGAAAGTGAGTGGTGGGATGCTGCTTTGATAAGTGAGAGGACGTGAATGGTGGTGGCAATGCTGCTTATTTTGGGCAGGGTGAGTGGGGATACGCTGCCCTGGTAAATGGTAACATGGATGTTCATGCTGTGATTAATAAATTAAGAATGTCATTCAATAAATTTATGTTTAAGAAAGTTTTAATAAAGGTTGTCAAATTCCATTTGATGTGGTATGTTTTACAGAGGTAGTTCAGGACAAATGAGGTTTGCAAACAGACCAATTTGTCTGGACACTTTCAGTGTTTAGTGATTAAGAAGAGATGGTCAAGGGGGGGGGTAAATGTCTGGGGGGAATATTAGGGCTGGGAAAGAAATGGAAGGACATCAGGTAGAATTGTGGGTAAGGAAGAGTTAAATTAGGAGTAAGGAGAGCTGGGGAGGAAGTGAGGTAGGCATGAAGATGGGCTTAAGGGGTTTTATGTGACTGTAGCTGTGTAGCGGGCGAGATTTAGGTGTGAACTTGCTGACCACCCCCTCCTTCTTTTATGACATTGAGGATTTGATTATTACTTCTGCTGGTTGGGGGTGCTTAGGCAGAAAAGAGGGGCAGGCGTATCCCTTTTCTGATCCCCCTCTGGGTGTTGAGTGTTGGATTCAAGGAGTTTGGGGGATGAAAGTGATTGGCGGGATGCTGCTTTGATAAGTGAGAGTAAGCGAGTGGTGGTGGCAACACTACTTATTTTGGGCAGGATGAGTGGGGATATACTCCTTTGGTAAATCATTACATGGATGTTCAGACTGTGGTTAATAAATTAAGAATGTTGTCCAATAAAGTTATGTTTAAGAAAGTTTTAATAAAGGTAATCAAATGCCGTTTGGTGTGGTGTGTTTTACTGATGGGGATCACTACAAATGGAATGTAGAGAGCATTATGTATATATTTAGCTTGAAGTTAAAAAAATGGTGCAAAAATTAGTGTTTGCTAGTGTCAAGCAACATCATTAACAAAGACTGGTGACAAGAGATAATGATTTGAATGGTATACTGGTGGTAGCCTAGTTTAAGTATAAGCTGATGCAACGGTTGAAGTTTATCTGCAGCAAATAGCTGTGAGATATGCCACTTAATAGGTGTAAGGAAGGATTATGCATAACAGGAAGTAACAGGCAGATACAAATTGTATCAACCAACAGAGGGCAGATAAGTAGTAACCAAAAGAAGGTGCAAGGGTTCATTGGAGTGAATTTTGAGTATTTCATTAAGCATTTAAGGATTTTTGTAATATGAATGTCTGTGTACCTCAATGTCATAAAGTTTATTGTTCTGAGATTATCAGATTAGCATGCAACTTCATAAAGAAGCTGACTTTAATGACCAAAATCCATCAGCAAAAGCATGAATCATCTAGTACAGGCACACAGTTGTAACCACTGCATCTGCATGGCTAATGGTAGTAGTTTCATACACCCCAGGACCCAGAAAGTTTATGAGGTTAAACATTATGCTGATTGCAAGACTAGAGATTTGATATATCTAGCACATTGCACAAAGTATTCAGCATTTTACGTAGGAAAGACCAATTGGACTTTGAGAGAATGCGTACAAGAACATCTTTATGCTATTAGCAAGGAAGATGAGAGTAATGCACTAACCAGGCATGTTTTAAGTCATGATCTCTCTCACAAATTTGTGTTTTTAATTTTAGAATTAGTCAACAAGAAGATTAGGTAATTTTAAGAATTTTACTGAGAGACTAGAAATGAAATGGATAATCGGATTACAGGCAGACAAAGCCTGTGGTTTAAATGATAGCGTATCCCTGAACCCCTTCCTCATAGATAGATCCTTGATGCATTGAACAAAAAAATATATATATTTAGTGATTAGTTATATGAAGTTCATGGACCCTTTATATATATATATATATATATATATATATATATATATATATATATATATAAGAGATAATATGCCTTTTCATGCGTTCTATGATTTGTCATATGTTGGACATATGCATAGCATGTGTCTTTTTATACACATATATATATATATATATATATATATATATATATATTATACACTTAAGCTTTTTGTATGTTTAAAGGTCAGTAGTAATATAAAGTTGATCGTTCAATTGTTTATGAGGCCCTCTATTGATGCAAGTGTTTTTATACCCTTTCATATAGACTACAATTGTTACTTAGATAGGCCAGTGCAGATACTTATTATATATTAACACCCCCCCCTTTTATGTACATTTATTGTTCAAATTTTGATATGAGAAGTTTGATGTTTTATATATTTTTTAACAATTTAGGTCTTTGAATATATCTGTATATTAATATGCTTTTCACATTGATATATTGCGGATTAAGCAACCTTGAATGATTGTTGTATTAACTTAACTTATGACTGATTTACTATTGTGATTGGTGAAACATACAATGACTGGCTAATTAGTTTTATTTAAACAGATGTGAATAGATGGCTTGATATGTCTGTTGAAGCGTCCTACTCTGACATGAAAGAGCTTACATACATTTTTATTAAAGTTCTTTTTCAGCCTTGACCATGTGTGTCACCTCAAGTGTTTATTTTTGACATAAAAATATTAAAAATTGACATTTGAGAAATATTATCATAATGTATAATTATAACAAATTGAACATGAACATATATAGAGATAACTACTTTTTTCAAGATTTTTATCAGTGGTTTGAAACTACCAAAAATTACAACTCTATTAAAAATCTTCTTAGCTTCTTCACATTTTATTACCTTTCCATCTCTAGTTATTTGTTTCCAATAACTTGGTTCCTTTGCCAATTTTCTCCACTAAATTCCAGTCTTCTTTTGCTTATTCTCTGTACCCCTAATTGCAGTTATCCCTATCATCAGAATCTCCTTTCTCAATTCTCTTGCTGGATTAGTTCTTAGAATACTTTCTGCTACTTTCAAAATATAATATTCTGTATGGCTGCTGTTACTCTCCTTACAGATCTGCATCCAAAATCTTACTCACTCCTTATTTCTCGTATTTCCCCTCACTCTGTTAATATCCCTTTCCACTTCGAATTATATATTTCTGCTTGTGTTAGATGGGAGTTGACATAATGGTTACAATGTTTTCCTCACAGACAAGAGGTTCAGGGTTTGATTCTCATCAACTGAGATTGGCTATGGTTAAAATGATCCACTAAGGTAGCTACCTAGCGTAGATCAATATGCCTGTGTATTTACCTTTAAGAAGCTATCCAAGTACTTGTACTAAAGTATAAATACTGAGCACATGCAAGTGTGACTGCCATTTTGTAGTTAGCTGTTGAGATGTGAACATGTATATATGTAAGCTCTGTTTGTTACTTAGTTTGTTAGTATTTGAAGATGCTGCTATTCACCCTGTTGTCTTTGTATGTATTAAAGCATCTGAATGAAACCCTAAGCCTTCTTATTATTTGTAATAGAGACGAATGAGCGACATGGTGTCAGAAGCGGTATGTCTAGTACGACATTAAGCCAGAACCGGCATATCTAAAAGGGCCTGAACTCAGAACCGGTATAAGAAAGGGGTGTGAAGTTTGAAACAGCTTGGCCAAGATAATTAGAGGCATTTGGCTATGGCTGGAGAAATGTACATGAGTAGGTCATCTAAAATGGGTGAAACTTTACAAAACAAGTCTGAAATGAATTTAAATGTTAAATCTTGCTCATCACTAATTCCTATTCATAAAATATGAAAAGGGGCATACAGAACATTGTAAATAATATTCACATAAACAGATATGTACATTATTAAAAAAATATTCAAATTACTATGGAAAATGTTTGAAATAAAGTCTGAATTGCATAAAATGAATAATAAAAGGAAATGATAGCATTTTTGGAAAGCATTTGTATTTTTCATATTAAGCAAAGATATTCGAGTTTTTAGAAGTTTATAATGTGTTTGCATGTTTGTGCAGTGTTACAGTAAAGCTATTTTGCAAAGTACAGCCATTACAAGGCATATTTCACAGAGTTCAGCCATTACAGAACATATTTCACAAAGTTAAGCATTTTGAAGAGTTTATTATGCATTTGAATGTTGTTACAAGCTCACAGAACAGTTTGTTCATACATAATTACAATGGCCATATTTTCAGTGTGTTTGTCTACACTTTGTGGACATGGCAGATGGATTTAATAAACTCACTGTACTTGTGTTTGACAGTAATATTGCTGAGAACTAGAGAGTGTTTGAGCAAGAGTACATTATCTTACAGGCTGCATTTTCTGATAAAGATGACCGTACAAAGGCATTTCTTCTACTTAATTTAACTGGGTCAGAAGCCATAGAAAGGAAGTGCTCATTTGTGTATGCACCTGCTATTTATGCTGGTGAGGGGGGGGGGAACTATCATATTGTTGTACAGGCTGAATCAAGGGAGGACCCTGAGTGCTTAAAATGTAAATTTAGTGAAATGTGTAACCCCCCCCCCCCCAGACAAATGTTACTATGAAAAAGCACTTATTTTACACAAGGGATCAAAAGCCTGGGGAAACTTTTGCAGCATATATAACTAACCTGAGAAATAAAGCTAAAACATGCAGATTTGGTGACTTAAGGGATGAGCTGATAAAGGACAAACTAGTGTGTGGTATAAAATGTGATGCCCCAACACTGGCCCAGTAATCAAGGAGCCTCAATCCTCACCACTGACAGCAGTGGGGGGCGTGCACACTGGAAGGATGACAAGTGCACACGCAGTAAAGTGCAATTTCTCTTATGAGCACACAGAGATCACAGTTAGTTTGGGGCTGGTTTCTCCCTCTTTTTCCAGATCCCCAATAAGACTCCTCACTGGCACAACAATAGGGTTGTGGTTTCAGCTGAGTGGCCAAGCCAAAACCTCTGCCACCCTCTCCATCCAACCAGTGCTTTGTGTCCCTGCCCAAGTAGCTCTTACACACACACACACACACACACACACACACACACACACACACACACACACACACACACACACACACACACACACACACTTTGAGATTTGATTTATATACAAACACACATGCACACACCTGGGAAAGTCTGGCACAAATTTACTAGCTATGCCCCCTTCTGCCCAGACTATAAGGTAGGTTCCACTGCTACCAGCCACTACTTATCAGCTACTTTAAGGCCCTTAACAAAGGGTGTTCAATCCTACTCTGTAATGTTACTATTAATCCAAATGGTTGCCTGACCAAGAGCAATGCTATTTAGGAGTGGCCTGTACAGTGTCACCATACAAATATGCAAGTACACTAAGAGCTTAAATATCTCTAAACAAACCAGCCACAATTGAAAGGTTTAAATATGTGTAATAGTAAATAACAAAAGAATAAGACAATACTCAGTAAGTACAGTTACATCAGAATCCAAAAATCACAGGAAATATTTAAAAGAACATTGCAGGACAATCTCAAATATATAAAGAAAACATCTAAACTAATGTTTACTATATTCCTATCTATATCTAAAAGAGTTACTGTGCCCTAAAACTTACTTACAGCAAGGCAAGGTGCAGAAGGTGGTGATGAGTGGATGTTTCCTGGTCAAAGACAAAATACAAAATGCCCAGTCTCTCTCTGAGCAAGTTCTTAAATTAATATCAAATATTACTGCTGGATTAGCTTGAACGACATCACTTTTTGTGACCTGACTTGCAGTTCCCAAGCTAAGCTCTCATTGTCAGAAACTAACAGAATTTAGAATCTCTCTAAAAAATATATATATATCTCAGATGTTAACAAACCAAATACGAAACAAAAAGAGGAACCTTGTTTGCAGAAATCACGCCACGTAGTCAAATAAAAAATCCTTAACGCTTTTATTAGAACAAACCAACAGAGCGTTTTCGCCACGGAATACCGTGGCTTCTTCAGAGATTCACAATTCCAAAAATCAAACACTCCATTTAAAACAGTTAAACCAGGAAGTGACATCTTCCTGTTTCCTGCAAACAACAGCTATATTTAAAGGTACAAAAATCTTAAAATGTCATATACAACCAATAAAGAAATAAAAAAGTATGTACAAAGCAGAAAAGGACTCAACCACTTTGCAGATATATATACAAAAATGTGAAACATGTATATACAAAAAATGTATATATATACAAAAAATGCAGACGTCATGCAAGTATTTTATGTACATTATAATAAGCACCAATAAAGAGGAAGGTACCACCCCACTTCAAAATATACCTACATCTGTAAAAATACTACACAAAAGTGTAGGTTCCTGAAAAGTCAATAACAATGAAGAATATATGCTTGACTATAGGGTCAGTAAAATGTGAGACCCTTCTATTAAATAAGTCAGCCTAGTTGATCCCTCTGGTCCATAATACATCTATTGACCAAGACACAGGGCTTATGTTTACATTCAGTAAAAATACTAGTTAACTAACCATAATAAAAACAAAAAGTAACTTAATCAAAAAGCCTAAAAGTTACCTAAAATAACTTTTCAATTTAAGTACAGGGGCAATATTGCAGTTGCTATTTAGCCCAGGATAGCTAAAAGCGTCTAAACGCAACTGCCATTCCAGCTCACAGTTTTCCAAAATTAAAGAGAAAGGACCACCCCTGATCTTTAAGGGCACGTGGTCAATGGCCATGAAGTGGAAACTGTGGCCTGGGTACAGGGCAATATGCTTAGCCAGATCAGGGGTGGTCCTTTCTCTTTAATTTTGGAAAACTGTGAGCTGGAATGGCAGTTGCGTTTAGACGCTTTTAGCTATCCTGGGCTAAATAGCAACTGCAATATTGCCCCTGTACTTAAATTGAAAAGTTATTTTAGGTAACTTTTAGGCTTTTTGATTAAGTTACTTTTTGTTTTTATTATGGTTAGTTAACTAGTATTTTTACTGAATGTAAACATAAGCCCTGTGTCTTGGTCAATAGATGTATTATGGACCAGAGGGATCAACTAGGCTGACTTATTTAATAGAAGGGTCTCACATTCTACTGACCCTATAGTCACATACATTCTTCATTGTTATTGACTTTTAGGAACCTACACTTTTGTGTAGTATTTTTACAGATGTAGGTATATTTTGAAGTGGGTGGTACCTTCCTCTTTATTGGTGCTTATTATAATGTACATAAAATACTTGCATGACGCCTGCATTTTTGTATATATATACATTTTTGTATATATATACATTTTTTGTATATACATGTTTCACATTTTTGTATATATATCTGCAAAGTGGTTGAGTCCTTTTCTGCTTTGTACATACTTTTATTTCTTTATTGGTTGTATATGACATTTTAAGATTTTTGTACCTTTAAATATAGCTGTTGTTTGCAGGAAACAGGAAGATGTCACTTCCTGGTTTAACTGTTTTAAATGGAGTGTTTGATTTTTGGAATTGTGAATCTCTGAAGAAGCCACGGTATTCCGTGGCGAAAACGCTCTGTTGGTTTGTTCTAATAAAAGCGTTAAGGATTTTTTATTTGACTACGTGGCGTGATTTCTGCAAACAAGGTTCCTCTTTTTGTTTCGTATATCTCAGATGTTTGCAGATCCTGGGTCATAAAACAATAAAACACTTCTACATCTCAAACCTAGCAATTACTTTTCTTTCAAGACAATACAAAAAACTTTCAGCTCTAGACTCTGTGTCTGCTACTGCACTGAAACTGAGAGGTAACATCTTCTATTTATGGCCAAGCAATTGCATAAAAAAAATTTATTTCAACAATTTTCCATGAATTTTTTCAAGTTAGCCTCCTGTGTTCCATTTTCCATTAAACATATACATCTAAACAGTCACAAAAGTGCAGTTACATTCCTGTTCCATTCCAATAGGGTGTGCTGTGGTTACATTTTAGCTCAGTACTTTGCAAACGTGTCTGTATAAATCATATCAATATTCACAAATGGCATAGAATTATTTACAACATTCTGGATAGCTGGGCTGGAAGTGTGACATTTTTTCGCCACCAAAAAATCAATCTAGTTTTTCAAGTGACCCTTGAGAAACTCTGCTTGAGAGTGTTGACTATCTGGGAATAAATCACCCCATTCCCTGTCTTGAGACCCCATCTGGGTTGGCATTGCTTATGCCACTGCAGTGCTACACTGTCATATCATACAGTGGCTACACTGTCATATCATATGCCTGCAATCCTAGGCTCCACCTTAGTAACTTGGTATTTTGCTGGCTGGCTCGATATAGCCATGTAATGGATTGTGGTTGGTAACTACAGTGATTTTTCTTTCATACAGACAAGGCTGAAGTTTCTGCAGTGCCCAAACTATGGCTAGGTATTCTTTTTCAACAGCTGCATAGCATTCCTCCTATGATTGGAGCCTATGACTGAGATATACCACTGGGTGCTCTTCTCCCTCTGAGGATACCTAGCTGAGTACAGCCACCACCTCATGAAGCATCCACCTGCACAACAAAGTCTTTGCTGTAATCTGGACTGGCTAACACAGGGGGTCCTTTCAAAGCTCTTCTAAGCTTCTAGAATGCCTGCTCACATGCTATGGTCCACACTACCTTATATGGATTGTTTTTCCTTGTCAGGTCTCTGAGGGGAGCAGCTATGGTACTATAATTGGGGGCAAACATTCTGTAGTACTCTGCTTTCCCTAAGAGTGCCCTCACCCTCTTTTTGGTAAAAGGGCAGGCCATGCCTGAATTGCTTCCACTTTGGCAGGTTCTGGCCTGATTGTACTACTCCCCACTCTATGTCCCAGGTAAGAGACCTCTGCCATACCCATCTGACATTTGCTGGGCTTAATGGTCAGCTTTGCCTTCTGTAGTCTATCCAGCACTTCCCTGACATGCTGAAGGTGCTCTTGCCAGGAATGTCTGTAGACTGCAATATCATCTGAGTAAGCAACAGCAAAATCTCCTGCTCCTGGTAGGATATGATCTACCAGCCTCTGGAAAGCCGCTGGTGATTTTTCATCCCAAAGGTCATCTTCATGAACTCATACAAGCCAAAAGGAGTCACAAAGGCTGACTTCTCTCTAGCACTGGAAGTCAGGGGCACCTGCCAGTAACCCTTGGTAAGATCAATAGTGGTAAGATACTTAGCCCCACCCAGCTTCTCTAAGGCTTCATCTTTCCTAGGCATGGGGTAAGTATCTGATCTGTGTGAGAATGTCTGAGGAAGCAGTGTGATCATCGTGAAAGTGCTGACTTTATTTTACTTTGTTTTATGGTGTATTAAACTTTGTATTTGGTTTCTCAATCCTTGTAGGTTTGGTACTTTTTATATATATTTTTATTTGTCTATCCTGGTTATTGTACCATTCCGAGTTCTGTTCCTGTTTATTTTGTTTTCGTTTACAAAATACAAACTGCCCAGTCTCTCTCGGAGAGAGTTCTTCTGAGAGAGTTCTTAAATTAATGTCAAATATTACTGCTGGTTAGTTTGGATGAAATCACTTTTTGTCACCTGACTTTCATTTCCCAAGTTAACCCCCCATTGTCAGAAACTAAAAGAATTTAGCAACTCTCTGTGAAAAATACATATCTCTCAGATGTTTCCATATCCTAGAAGTCATAAAACAATAAAACACTTCTACATCTCAAACCTAGTAATTATTTCTCTTTCAAGACAATACAAAAAACTTCCAGCTCTAGACATTGTGTCTACTATTGCACTGAAACTGAGAGATAATATATTCTGTTTATGGTCAAGCAACTATAAAAAAATAATAATTTCAACTATTTTTTCTGATTTTTTTCAAGTTAATCTCCTGTGTTCGAGTTTCCACTAAAAATATACATATAAACAATTACAATAGTGCAGGAACATTCCTGTTCTATTCCAATAGGGCATGCTGTGGTTACATTTTAGCTCAGTATCAATATTCACAAATGACAGAATTATTTACAAAATTCTTGATAGCTGGGCTGACAGTGTGACATAAAAGATTATGCTGTCTGAAAGATTTTGCTTGGTGACAGTGATTTAACTTTGAATAAGACCATTGAGATTTGTCAGATACACAAACTTACAGAAAGGCACACACATGCTTACAAATGAGAGCAGCTTTAGAAGGCACAGTGATAAACTCATGTTGATAGTATGCAGCATGTGGTTAAAAGAAATAAGCCCAAGCACACCTACTAGTAAACCCCAGAACTTTCTAGTACATTCCAGACTTTGCACAGCCTCAGTAAAGCATAAATGTCAGCACACTCAAAGCATGGGCCCCAACCTAGTTTCATTGCCAGCTGCCATTATTGTGCTGGAAGTCAGAAATGTAAAAGGGAGAAGTGGTTAGCTTTTGGTCAAGAGTACCACAAATGTAACAAACGGAATCATTTCAAAAGATTTTGTAAATCAAAAGACCCACATTCTTTCATTAAAAGGGAACATTTTAAGAAATTAGTTGATCAGTTAGACTGTGGCAATTCCACTCTTTATGTTGATGATGTGTCACTGCT
Organism: Protopterus annectens; assembly: GCF_019279795.1. Classification (NCBI taxonomy): domain Eukaryota; kingdom Metazoa; phylum Chordata; order Ceratodontiformes; family Protopteridae; genus Protopterus; species Protopterus annectens. The sequence goes on along the minus strand of NC_056733.1, from coordinate 1,624,157,381 downwards.
TCATGTAATGGTCAATGCAGTAGATTTAAAGGCCAAGAATGAAATATTTTGTACTGTTCAGATAAATGGCAAACTCTTAGAGCTCAAAGTTGACACAGGCTCGAAGTGCAGTGTTATGTCTGCAGAAGCATTTGCTAGAGTATGTAAAAGTGAAAGACTTGATCTGGCAAAGTGTGCGAAACTTGTTGCTTATGGAGGTGAAGAAATTCAGACTGAAGGCTCACCTGTGCTTTCATGTTAGGCTGCTGGAAAGAGCTACAACTTATTATTTTTGTGGTCAAGAGGCACGTCCAGTCATTATTAGGGCTCAGAGACTCTTTGAGAATGGGACTACTTTCATTTAATAAGGGAGTCTACCAAGTTAGCTTAAAAGGTCACTACTCTAATTTTATTACCCAGCACATTTTTTCTACCCATGCTGATCTTTTCCAAGACAAACTAGTCAAACTTCCAGTTGTGTACTCCATGAAGTTGGACCCAGAGGTCAGTACAGTTATCAAGCCAGCATGAAAAGTTCCAATAGCCATGCAGAACAGAGTCAAAGGTGAGTTAGATAAAATGGTGGAACAAGGTATAATTTGTCCAGTGGAAACTCCATTAGAATACGTATCTTCCATGGTAGTAGCCCATAAGAAAAGCTCAGATGACATCAGAATATATATTGATCCATGAGATTTGAACAAAGAACTAAAAGGACCTAATCATCCAATGTGCACAGTCAAAGATGCTGCAGCTTTGATTCCCAATGCCACTATTTATTTCTGTCTTAGATGCGAACAGTTCATTTTGGCAAAAAATCCTCAGTGCTCACTACTGTCTGTACTCTGGCAGGTACAGATTTTTGAGAATGCCATTTGGGATAAATTCTGCAAGTGAAGTCTTTCAGCATGCAATGGAGCAAATTTTTCTGGGTATCCTTGTGCTATCATAGTAGTAGACATAGTAGTAGGAGGTTGTGATGAAGCTGAACATGACAGAAACCTCAGGAAAGTTCTAGAAAGGACACGTCAAATGAATGTTAAGCTCAACCCACACAAATGCAAGTTCAGACTATAAGACATTCCTTATGTTGGTCATTTATTTTCAAGTACAGGCTTATGACCAGACCCTTCAAAGCAATCAGCTATTCTCAAGATGCCAGCTCCAGACAATGTTCAAGCCCTGCAATGTTTTCGTGGGATGGTCAACTACCTAGGCAAGTTCATTACAGACTTGATCCAACTTTCAGTACCATTCAGAGAGCTGACGCATAAAGATGTATCCTGGTCCTGCTTAGAGCAACTCCAGAGAATATTTGATGTCCTGAAACAGAGAATTGCTAGTCCACCAATGCTCAGATACTATGATGTCCACAAGCCATTTACACTTTCCTGTGATGCTTTGAAATTTGGACTTGGTACAGTTATTCTACAAGAGGATCAACCTGTTGCCTGTGCAACCAAACTGAACAACAGTACACCCAGATTGAGAAAGAGCTTTTGGCAATTGTGTTTGTATGTTTGAAGTTCCATGATTATATTTATGGTAGACCTAGCCAGATTGAAACAGCTCATCAGCCACGTCACAATCTTGAGAAAGCCTATGTATTCAGCCCCAGCCTGACTGCAACGTATGATGTTGAGATTGCAAAAGTACAATTTCAATCTCGTCTACAAGAAAGGCAAACTTCTTTATTTTGCTGATATGTTATCCAGATCACCCAGACCTACCACTGAACCGAATGACAATCAAGGTTCTCTTTCGATTGATGATTCTGAAGTCATGGAAGTGCGTAATTTTTCTTCCACATGTCTTGATGAGCTGAGAGATCACACAGCTGCGGATCCAGTTTTACAAAGGCTCAACCACTTTATTATTTATTTATTTATTTGCATTTGTTTACCGGGTAGTGTCCGACTGGGCTTGGTAGTGCTTTTTCAGCTGAGACCTGGGGAGAAAAGCTCCAATTATGCACCATACAATATTAGACATTTGATTAGCACTAAAATAGTTACATACAACACAGAGAATCAACATTTGATTAGCACTAAAATAGTTACATACAACACAGAGAATCAGGAGGGTAGTACATCGTTAGACATTTGATTAGCACTAAAAAAGTTATATAACAAAGATCAGAGAATCGACTGGGTAGTATATCCTTAAGATATTAGATTACACAGTTGTAAGAAATTGTAAAGGGTCATTTGATAAGTTGCATATTTTTATGGGAGGTGAGCAGAAGGGAGAGGATTCAGGCGGAAAGAGAGGGGAGAATATAGCGCTTAGGAGGTAAAGAGGTAAGAGTAGGTAGGTAAAAGAGGTAGTGCAGGGGAGAGATGTAGTGGGTAAAAGTAGAGAATGAGGGAGTAGAAGTATTTTAGGAAGAGGTTAAGAAAAAAACGTGAGTGGAGGTAAAGGACATTATCCAGGAGAGCAATATGGGCATAACCAGTTGTTATTGAGGTGTTCTTTTAGTATGCATTTGAAATCAGGAGAAGATGGGGTACTTTGTAAGATTAAGGAGAGGGAATTCCAGTACTTAGCAATTTTGTTTGAGTAGAGAGAGTCTCCATGGGAGTTTCGGGAGTGAGTAATTCTGAGCAGTGGTCTGCTGGAGGATCTGAGGTCTCTGTTACAAGTTTGAGGCTGAATAAAGGAGGAGATGGCAGGGCAGGTGAGAGAGTTTTGAATAATTTTGTTGATGAGGAAAAGTTGATTTAAAGTTAAGAGTTGAGGCAGTTCTAGCCAGTTCAATTGTTTTAGAGCAGTGCAGTGATAAGCTTTATGAGGGAGATTGGTTGCAAACTTAGCTATTTTGTTGTAGCAGGAATCTAGGTTTTGAAGGTCGTTTCTACGTACGTTGGTGAAAATGTGTGAGCAGTATAGCAGTGCAAACAGAAGCTGAAATCTAGCTGTGGCTAGTCTTACTTGAGGTGTTAAGAATGGGTTTGCTCTGTGAGAGCACCGAGTTTTGCATGGACCTTTTTGATCGTTTGAGATATATGAATGTCAAATTTTAGGTGGCTGTCTATGATAACACCTAGTAGTTTGGCCTGGTTAGTAGGTTCAATTTTTGTGCCATTTGTGGATAGAATAGGGGTGGGGGGAGTGGTGTACGTTTTAGCTTTGTTTGTAAAGTTTATTATCTTTGTCTTCTTTGGGTTGAGAATGAGTTGATGGCTAGTAAGAAATGAGTCTGTTTCCTAGAATGCTTTTTGTGTCTTTTCCTGAAGTTCTAGTGGGGATGGGGCTGATACGATAAGTGTAGTGTCATCAGCGTACTGTATTATTGTGGCTAATGTGGTAGCTGACATGAGGTCATTTGTGAAAATGATAAATAAAAGTCAAAATGAACCCTTGGGGAACACGTGTGTTGACAGTAAGGGAGAGAGGTTTCGGTCCCATTTGGTGGTCTGCTGTCAGTTTGATAGGTAACTTTGGAACCAAGAAAGGTTGATTGACTGAGGTTGAAAGTGGCAAGTTTGTTTAGGAGAAGTTGGTGGGATATGGTGTTAAAAGCTTTTGACATATCTAGGAACACAGCTGAGACAAATTCACCGTTGTTCATAAGATGGTGAATGTTGTTTGAGAAAGCAATAAGGGCAGTATTAATACTGTGCTTGGGGTGAAAACTATGCTGTGTGTTAGCTAGAAGGTTATTTGATGTAAGGTGATCTAGGAGTTGTTAGTGAATATATTTTTCAAGGATTTTGGCTATGGGTGGGAGTATTGCTATGAGGCAGTAATTTGCAATCTCTGTGGAGGGGCCACCCTTTTGGAGAGGGGTGATGTGGGCTATTTTCCAGAGATTGGGCACATATTGTTCAGAGATAGATCGATTGATGAGTATTGAGATAGGGTAGGCGATAGATGGGGCTGTGATCTTTAGGAACTCATTTGGCAAGTGGTCAGCAGCTAGGCTATAAGGTTTTAGCTTGCTTAGAAGATTTTTTTATAAAGGATGTTTGAATAGGTTAAAAAAAGAGGGAGTCTGTTGAATTAGATGCAGGGGACAGGGTAGTGAGTGGAGAGTTTTGCTGGCATTGTAGCAGGCTGGAGATAGAGTTTATGAAGTAAGAATTGATCTGAGACTAGAGGTTCAGAGGTATTCGAAGTGGAAGGAGAGGGGTTGGAGTTCTGCCAGGGTTGAGGAGGAGATTGATATTCCACCAGAATATTTGAGAGTTATGTACGTGTTTTTCTTGGGAGGATTGGAAGTAATATTTTTTGTCCTGGTTGATTTTTGCCTTAGTTTGATTTCTAAGTTGCTGGTAATGTATAAGCATAGAATCATCTTTGGAGGAGATGTAGAGGGCTCTTGCTTTGTCCCTTTGTTTAATTAGTAGTTTTGTTCCAGGGGATGGCCAAGGCAGTTGTTTTGCTTTGGTGCGAATCATTCTTGTTGGGGCTAGACTATTTAGTATTTCAAAGAAAGTATGGTTAAAGAATTCTACTGCATGATCTAGTTGTAGATATGTAAGTGGTGACCGGTCACAGTTGAGAAGTAGTTGATTAAATAGGGTGGGGGAGAAATGTTTTTTGCTATGTATGTATTTATATGGACTGTGAGGTTTGATATGCAGTTTTTTGTGTAGCAGAAATGTGGGCATGTGGTCACTAATGCTTTTGGGAAGGAAGCCAGATTGGTGGTTGAAGTTTGGCTTATTAGTTAGTATCCAGTCTAGTAGTGATTGCCTTTTACTGTGTTTATCAGTGTGGGTGGGGGAGTTTATGATTTGGGTGAAATTAAAGAGGTTGATGAAGGCTGTTGGGTTGTCAGAGGAACAGGAGAGCCAATCTAGGTTGAAGTTGCCTAGGATGATAGTCTCTTGTGAAAAATAGGAGGAAGTCCAGGAGAAGAGAAGTTCTATGTTTTGAAGGTTATTTCCAGAGGCATATAGGTAGCAATAATTATTATGAATTTTTGGGCATTTATATTCAGGTGAGAGATGAGGATTTCTTCATTGGGGATGTCAGGGGGGTGAGCAGTTTGGTTTGTCAAGTATTAGGGAGTCTTTATACATGATTGAAACACCTCTGCCTTTCTTTTTTAGTCTATCTTGTCTTATAATATTATAGCTGTTGTATGTTATTTCTGAGTCTTTGATGTGTGGTTTTAGCCAGGTTTCGGTGATGACTACTATGTCTTGAGAGTATGTGGCCAGAATATCATGGAATTCAGAGGTTTTGTTTACAATGCTCCTTAGATTAAAGTTAGTAATCAATAGATATGAATTTGAAGCTTTAGGTAGGATAGAGTTGGTGTCGAGGTTTGGGTGGGGTTGTGGTTGAGAAGTGAGTAATGTATAGCTTGGGCCTGGGTTAGGGTGGATGTCTGCCTGTAGTTTTATGTGTGTAATACTGTAGAGTAAAAGATTATTTAGTTTGGAGATAAATAGATGGAATCTGATGTTGGGAAGGTGAGGCTGAGAGGGCTCAGCATGTTTAAGGAAAAATAGATGGAAGCTTGAAGTTTGAAACAGTTGGAGACATATATTACTGTAGTGCAAGTATAGCTGTTGATAAGCTGTGCTAGTATTTGGGGGGTGCTGGTGTTGAAATTTATATATGTAGATGTTTGAGGCAGTATAGGGTAGGTAGAGTAGGCATAGTAGAATACAGATGTATGGGATTGTGAGGTGGAGTTGCATGTTAGAGTGTGAGGGAGTGAGTAGGCTGAGATAGGTAGGTGGAGAGTAGTAGGCTCTATAGGATGGACTGTATAGGGTGTGGAAGTGTTAGTGAGAGTACTGGTGTAGGTGTGGCAGAGGTGGCATGGGAGTGGATTAGAGAGAAGAAGTTGAGTAAGCAGATTTAAAAGAGAGAGTTGGAGTATGGAGAAATGAGTGAGGGGGTGGGGAGTAAGGAAGAGGAGGTCTTTAAGCAGATTTAAAAGAGAGAGTTGGAGTATGGAGAAATGAGTGAGGGGGTGGGGAGTAAGGAAGAGGAGGTCTTTTTGACAGGAAGATGAGTGGCTATGTGACTATAAATGTAGAGAGTGAGGGTGGGTGGGAATGGGGATAGGGTAGGGGAGTGGAGAGAGCCCGAGTCTAGCAAGTGCGAATGAAGCAGGTCTGAACCCACTGGGATGTGCAGTAACAAAAAACTATCAGTGAGCTGATGTAGCAGACTAATGGGTCAGTTCAGCACAAGTTACTATGTAATGTCTAATGTGGTAAGGGAGTAGAAGGGATTACAGTGTAGTGTTGGTGGGGTATATGTGAAAGAATATGGGACAAGGTATCTACCATGGAGTAACTAGTAGTAGGCTAGAGGGAGAGAACAGAGATGCTTGTGAGAAGTAGGAGTTTATGTTAAGCGGAAAAAGTAAAGATACTGGATAAGAGATAGGTAAACTAGGGGGAATAACTAAAAACAAGCACATAAATAGAGGTGAGACTCTCTATGTATAAGTGTCTACACCACTGAGAGAAAACTACTTGCGAGCCTTTATTCAGGTGTGCCAGCCAGGACAGTATGCTTTACAGTTGCAGATATAAGCAAAAAAAAAAAAACAATGTATGTTTGAGTAGCAAACAGTGCAGTTTCATTTAAGAGATAGTACTAACATACATAATATCAGCTACAGGATATGGCTCAAAGCAATGGTTTAGGCCAGTTGCTGTTTGGGCTGGTGTTCATCCTTCACTGGTGGGGGGTTACAAAAGCCGCAAATAGAGCCACTATGAGGAAGGCAGATAAATAATATAAAAATCAACCTCAGAGTATGAGTTACAAGAGGAGCACAGTAGTTCAATTCTAAAATTGGATAAACAAATATTTGGGATAGAGCACAGCACAGTACTTATAGTAAGAGACATTTGGAGGGGATGGTTAGTAGAGGTGGGAGTTTAGAGGTGAATAACAGAAGAAGGCAGTGGGAAAACAAGAGTGAGATTAGTATTGTAGGGCAAATCTGTAACAGAGGACCATAGAGTATAGCAGCAAGGCAGAGAGCCAAAAAGCAGAAATAAAATACCATAAACAGTATAACTGACCCCATAAATGCAGATTACAATAAGTGAACCAAACAGTGGTATTTGCTCTACACAGTGTAATATGTAATATAGCTATATCGTTCTTAGAAAGCAATCCATGTCTCACAATTACCATAAAATATTAGGAACTATTGTAAAACCTAGTAGTCCTTCAACAAATTGCTGTACCTTTCTTAAATATGCATATTGTGTAGTTTAAATACAGGTATAAAACAGCATGTGTATTCCCTGCATGAAACAGCGTTCTAAGCCAATAACAGTATCTAAAGACAAAGCTTAGCTACACATGCGATAAAACAGATGACTTTTGTGTAGATATAACACACTCAATTCAGAAAGGCAGGCTATACAGATATAACCAGCAAGATACAGGCTATCCGTGTATATTTACAAGGCTGGCATGCTAAGGAAGAAAAACCAGACCCGCTAGTAGGGTTAGAGTAGCATAGTGAATTTTGAAAAATGGCGCCAGCAGACCACTCAATCCATTACGAAAAGGAGAGATGGCAAGGATGCAAAAGTCCAAAGGTTACAATTGGATTGGTGTCGTGAAGAATATTTGTTCAGAGCTGAAATTGTATATTGTGAAAACAGAAGAAGAAATCTTTAGGTGGAATCAGAGGCATTTGCTATCAGTATCAGAGCCTATACCACAGCAAATAGCCTGAGAAAGACTCCTTATCTCAGAGTGAGTTATCCAGTGTTCTAATTCCAGAGGAGGTTCCAGAGGACATTCATGTTCCTATGACAAATCTAGAATTTTCTGATAGGAGTTGTGCATGGCAGACTGTCCCCATTGCTAATTTTAGTCCCAACTGTTATGTTACAAGATATGGCTGAATCTCTAAACCTAGCAATAGATATCAAGCAACCTGGACATGAACAATGTGTTTTGTTTCTGATGTACATAGTAATGCATGCCTATCTCTACTACTGTTTTGCATAAAGGGCAATCTTTTTAAGAGGGAGGATGTAGATCAATATGCATGTGTATATACCTTTAAGAAGCTATCCAAGGGCTTGCACTAAAGTATAAATACTGAGCACGTGCAAGTCTGACTACAATTTTGTAGTTAGCTGTTGAGATGTGAACATGTACATATGTAAGCTCTGTTAGTTAGTTAGTTCGTATTTGAAGATGCTGCTATCCATCCTGATGTGTTTGTATATACTAAAGCATCTGAATGAAACCCCAGGCCTTATTATTTGTAATAGAAACAAACAAGCGACACCTAGTACTTACCTATAGGCTGCTGAGAGGCAACTTGTGCCTGGCCTATAGAGCAATCTCACACCCAACCCTAATGGAAATGCTGCACATCTGCAGGTCAAATGGCACAAGAGCCACTCACTCTAGGGATCTCAACCTAGCCTGTGACATTAACAGAAAGTGCTGGAGAGACAGATATGTCTCCCAGAGACTCCTGCTTCTGTAGAATAGACTTCCTATTCATGTAAAACAGAACTCCTCACTGACCCTATTCAAATGCAATCTAGATAATTGGATGGGAGGCTGCAAATTCACCCCTGGGGTAGCACCCATGTCTCTAATGGACAGGGCTAGCTGATGTTGATCACAGACCTGCTCTGTTCATAAATTTGTTCTGTAACTACCCAGAAAGAACAAATGGGGATACTTGGGATTAACATGGCTAGGCTTGTAAAGGCTCTAGGTCACTAGCACAGTAACCTCCTATGAACCTACATGAGCCTTAAGTTTGTAGCTGTAAAATATCCATTCAGATCTGTTAATCCTAAATCACCTTGTTCTATTGGAAGGATCAACCTATCCAACTTGACCCTTTCTCTCTTCTCCTCCCACATAAAATCTTTCAACTCTTTATTAATTACTATCCAGAACTTATACTCTGATAAAAAAAATGCTAGACCTGTATATAGAAAAGGAACTAAAAACATTTCACTGCTTGTATCTTACTTTCCATATCCATAAACATGAGCTTCTGGTTTTTCAGTTTTTGTATTATCTTTTGTTGTCTTTTCCTACATTCCCGTAGCTATGATAACAGAATGGTTTTTAAAACATAATCCTGGATATTTCATTTTATCATGTCTCCGTAAATATGGGTACTGCTGAACCAATTCATGTGTGGGCACATAGTTTACAGCTATAGCCTTTGTTTTGTTTTAATTAATTTCATATCCTGAAAAAAAACTTGAAACTGTTTCAGAATGTTCCACAACACTGAAATGTCCTTTTCTGGTTCTATCAGGAGCAAAATAATATTGTCTGCAAATAAAGCCAACTTTTCTTGATTATGATTCCAATTATATCCTTGAATTTTTGAGTCCTTTATTTTCCTTACAAAGGGCTCTAAATATAATACAGATAATAAAGGAGAAAGATGACACCCCTTCTTGGTTCTGCTGTTCAGATACAACTTACCAGAGAGGAACCATCTCCTTTAATGTTTCCTCCAGTCTCTCATATATTCTCCTAATTAACCTCATTAGTGTATCAGGGAAAGCAAATGTTTCCATTGCTTAGTCATAAAATCCCAGCTTACTCCATCAAATGCTTTCTCTGCATCAAGGCTCAGCACCACCAAAAACAGCAATTGTATTTTCTTGCATTCTGATTCCCTCTGGATCATCTTTGTTCTGTTAGTGATGTTAAATGTTTGCCTCTCCTCCACAAAATCACACTGATCTATGTCTATAAATTTTGGCAAAGCCTTTGCCATTCTTTCAGCTATTATATACATAAAACTTCATAATCATGGTTTAAAATTGAAATGGAGCAGTTCAAAAAAGCGGCCAGCACCAAAGTGTAATAAGCACACATATACTTTATTAACTTAAATTAAAGTGGCTCCACCAACATCATACTGGTTTCGGCATTCCTGCCTTCTTAAGTGATAAAGACATGTAAGTAGACACCACAAGCATTTATACAAAATAATTAAATAAATCCATCTTCCTGTTACATCATATCCTTTAGGGACAAAAACTAATACCACTGAATTATAGTTGATCATTAAGACCAGGAGAAAAAAGACCCCCTAATTTTATAATCCACCTCTTCTCCTGTCTATTTAAAATAGAATGTCATCCCAATTTATTGCTTCTATCCCCCTTGATTTTATCAATAATCATAAAATAAAATTTGGCAAGAATTATGGGAGGTACAATGTCTGTATAAGGCATTGGTTAATCACTTGTTCCATATATTGCTGAAGTGTTCAGATATGCGAATAAGTAAGGGACGGGAAGTTTGACCTATATAGAATGCTGAGCAGGTGCAAATGGCCAAATGTATCACCCAGTCAGTTCCACAATTAGCAAAGAATCTTATGTCATAGACGTGGTCGGTGTTTTTACTAGAAAATTGTTTAGACTTGTACATGAACTTACAAAAAGTACAGTGGACACATGGAAATGAACCCAACAATTTATCCCCAGTAATCGTCAATTGATAACCAGAGGGACCCCTGGTTCTGTTGTGTTTAAAATGTGAAAAATGTGATCCCAGAGTTTTGCCCCTCCGATAAGAGAATTGGCACATTGAGTTAAGGACCTGATACATTTCCTCACTGGCCAATAAGATGTTCCAATTTTTGGCCACCACATCCCTAACCAAATTGACGTTACGCCCATAAGTCGTCACAAATCTGATAGTATCTGAATCATCCTTGTATGTTTTATTTTTGTATTCCAACAACTGTGGTCTTTCTTGTTTGGAAGCCCAGTCACTGCCACACATAAACATCCTGCTGTTTGTAACCCCTGACCTGAAACCTATAAGTCAGATCTTGCTGAAATGAGACAAAATCTTCCTGCATTGAACATATTCTTTTTATATGTAAAAATTGAGATTTAGGTATAGTTTTGATGATATGGTATGGGTGCAGACTAGATGCAAACAGTAAGTTGTTATACTGTCTACCCCAGTATTGTTTTTTTGGCCGTTTGCACCAGCCGTACTTGCGAGCGTCTTCTTGTATCTTTAAAATTGAAATGGGCCTATAAGAAGCTGGAACTGATGGATATTTACCATCTTTAGGTATTGCAGCTATCACAGCTTTCTTCCAAGTTGTTGATTGCTTCCCCTCCTTTTAAAATACTGTTGAACAAGACCTTCCAGTTCCTTATCACTTTCTTCCCTCCTGGCTTGTAAACTTCCACAGGAATACCATATATTCCTGGAGACTTTCTTACAGATTGATTATATGTCACCATTTTGATCTCATCTACTCCTATCTTAACTGTTAATTGTTGAGCCTTGTCTATCTCTAACCTTGGCATACTTTTGTCTCCCATAAATATTTCCATTTGTGATTTTTCTTGATTTCCACATTCTTCTGCATTTTACAAATTTTCATTAAGTTTCTGAAATACCTCTTATACCTCTACAGGATTTCTGATTATTTTTCTTGTTATAAACTCCTTAAGTCTGACAACAACCTTTTCGATGTTCTGTTAGCTAAGTCATTAGGCAAAGAGTGTTTTGTGTTCTGGAGTTATTATTAAAAACAGTTGCTGAACAGCAATCTTTTCGAACTCATGCATATTATCCAGATACTCCCTTATTTTCTCCTTTGCACTCTGTACATGTGCCTGTTCTTGTTCTGAGAGATTCCACTTATTCTGTAATATTTTAACCTTTGTCAGCCCCTCTAAATAATTCTAGTTACTTCTTAATAATAGCTCTTTTTTATTTCTACCATGTTTTAAACTCCACTTTTAGTTTATCCCAGTCACTAGTTATAACTTCTGAAGGAATTTCTAACTTCCCTAATGATTATTGAGTAATTTCCACTATCCATTCCTTAAATTCCTCTCTTTTTAGCAAGTAGGTGGGGAAGTTCCAGTGTCTCTTTTTTTACTGTATTACCCTGCATTTTTTCTTAGTTGTTATAGGAGCATTCCCAAGTTTCAATTAAATTCACTTGTTCCTGTGAAATATAATTTCTGTCTAGTCTAACCCAGTTGTTGTACCTTAGGGAAGAATACATAAATTCTCTCCGAGTTCCCATTACTGAAGTCATGTCTTCCAGACCAAATACTTTTATAAATTTCTTGAAAAATCTACCCTCTTTTTTATATTCTCTGACAGAATGTTTTAATACATTTACTAACAGAGCAACACTAGCACCACCACTTTGGACATATTCATTATTACTTCAATACCAAAAGAAAATAAAAATGCTTCAGAAGGTTCAGCATGTAGACCAATTTCATTGCAAAATATGGATTAATCAATTTTAGCAGGTAGAATAAAATATTTTCCCCATAAATTAGGAAATAATGATCAAATAGTTTTCATAAATAAAAAAACAGAATTCTAATACTAATGGATATAACAAATGGCTATAACAAATTTAACAAATTTAATCAAAAAGAAACTGCTTTCATAGGTTTGGATGTGGAAAATACTTTTAATTACTTGTTCAAAACATGAGACTTTCGTGATATACCAAAATAATTTATTTCTCTAATTTAAAACATATATTGCATCAATAAAGCATATGCTAAGCTAGGAGTTTTTTTATCTGCTTCATTTTAATTTAAAAAATGGCCCAAAGCAAGGATGACCAGTTCTCCTATTTTGTTTGCTTTGGCTTTAGCATAGAAAATAAGAAAAAATATGTACATAAAAGAAGTAACATTAGAAGAAGACCAAATTAATATAATTTAGAAATGACATATTACTAGCTGTAGCTAAGATAAATGACTCTCTGAAAGAAATGTATTGAATAATTGAACAATTTGAAAATATATCAGTTTGCACTTTAATAATAACAAAAATAGTGTTTACATTTAAAAAAAGAGATCAAACTCCCAAGTGTTATTAGAATCTAATCTAGGAAAATAAACAAATGAGAAATATTATCTTGGAGTAATTATAGCAACATCTTGGAAAGAAGCAATGGATGGAAACTCTAATTAAATACAAGATTATATCAAATGGTAGAACAATGGAATAAATAGATTTATACTTTAAAAAAAGAACTCATAAAATCATACTGCTCCCTAAAATGTTATATGCAATTCAAACAATGTCCCTCAGTCCAACCAAAACCAAAGTAAAAAAATTCTTATGGTATCCCAAAAGACCTGTATTAACATATGATCACCATATAAGAACATAGAATAGAGGTAACATAGAAATGTATAAAAGCTATACCCATTATCTGGTTGAACTTTGGTTATCAAGCAAATTGAAAAATAAAATAATAAAGCAATTTTAATGCAATGAAACAGAAAACTGCTTAGACTTCAGTTGAAATTGTGAAAAATAAAATGGGCTGCTAATATGTAACATTATTCAGTATTACATAAAAAACCCAAAATGTCTCCATATACCAACAATATGTTTAAAAAGTAAGAATATTATTAAAGGGGTATAGAAATCAAATATCATACTTATTCCATTTTATATAACCGAAGGTTTACTAGAAATGTCTTCAAAATGAAATAGTAGAGAAATGATTTTTGATGATGATATAATTGTTTGCCAGGAACAGAAATTAAATTGTTTGAGAGCTTTAGTTATGAATCTAACTTAGAGTCAAATGTTTGGGTAATGATACAAAGAATAAAAAAATATGCACCAGATACATTTATATTGTTGAGAATATACAATAAAATATTTTCCTGAATTGATACGATATTTGTGGCAGTCTGTGATAATTAAACGTACACACTATTATCAGATTTATGCATGATATTAATAACTTATAAAGTAGAACTAATTGAGAATCTTTGGAATTTATTTTAGAACCAAAAGAAAATGTATCTACAATAACAACAAAAACATAATGTTAAAATCTATTAGTAAGACATTGCTAGTACAACACTGGTAAGTTTTTACACTGAATTTTTTTCATCAAGCCTTCACACCTGATTAGATTGTTAAAAATTAAAGAGAATAATATAATGGTTTTCTGGAGATGTCTTCTCAAGCTATAGGCCAGAAACATAAGGTATATGAATGTATAATCTGAATGATTGCTAGGGGAAATTAATATTTTCTACAAACATGGTTGACAGATAACTTCTGACTTTCAGAAAACTTGATTATATTTAATAACAACAAAGTCACCAAACAAACAGCTTTTACCTCTGCTGAAAAAATACAATCCAAATGAAAATCCAAGCAGCAAAGGTATGGCTCCAGTATACGCAGTCACTAATTCCAGAAGGTATGTAGTTCCAAAGAATAGAAGGCAGAGAAGGTAGTCTTTGAACTCAGCTTTAATGACACTAGTGCTTTCACATACAGCTTCATCAGGTGTTTAACATTTGCTGACATAAACCACCTATATATACCCATTCAAAACATCATGTGATCAAAAAGCAATTCAAATTTAAAGTAACAACACATTTAAAATATGTGAATACCATAGTAGTACTATGGAGCCAGTTAAAAATACAAATATAAAAACATAGTACATATCACTTGCATAAAGGTCTCTTATGTAATATAGGTCTTATAGGGACGTGGTCATTAAGACCATGACCATGATTCATGATTATGTCAGGAAATGTTAAACACCTGATGAAGCTGTATGTGAAAGCGCTAGTGTCATTAAAGCTAAGCTCAAAGACTACCTTCTCTGCCTTTTATTCTTTGGAACTACATACCTTCTGGAATTAGTGACTGCTTATACTGGAGCCATACCTTTGCTGCTTGGATTTTCATTTTGATTATATTTAATGTTTCTTTTCCATTGTGTTAAAGGTGATCAATATTACATCATATGGACTATTACTGCAGTTGCATAAAAACTTATTTCAAGAAATTAGAAAAACTATATATATATATATATATATATATATATATATATATATATATATATATATCAGCATGCATATGTTGAAAATAGATATAATACCACCTGTAACATGATGTTCTGTAACAATATAATAACAGCTATGAATGAAAAATCGTGCTGTGATGTAATTTATATTGATTTCACTTCAGCATTTTCAGGGTCATACACAAAACACCGATCAATAAATTAGAGCAACTAGGTATCAATGTACTCTTGATAAAATGGATAGTTGCAGGGCTTACAAACAGGACGTGGCAAGTACCATGCAGCAATTGGATAGGTACAATTCTTGGTTACAGTCAGGGTGTCTACCAGAGCTCTATCCTAGGCCCTTACTTGTTTAGATTGTATCTTTCAGACTTAACTTTTTCCTTTGAGGTGTTCTGCAGTCCATATGCAGTTGACCTTTAATTGGGTAAACTTATTACAAGTGTTACAGATAAGGCATGTTCGCAAAATACCTTGAATAAATTGACCATTTTGGCACAGGAGAATAATATGCTGATAAACACATCCAAAACTAAGCAGATGAGATTTGAGAGACATAAATTGAAAGGTGAATATTTAATACAGCACACTGTGATTGAAACTGCAGATTTGTTTAAGGACCTGGGTATATGGGCAGATTCATCTTTGACTTTTTCTAATCATATCAACCAATTGGTTAATGACAGTTACAGAACTATAGGCTGTATAAAAAGATTTATAAAGTCTTGGAAATCAGAAATGATGAAGTAATTGTTTGTTAGTTGCAATAAACCCACATCTGAGTATGGAATAAGAATATGGAAACCTTATTAGAAAACAAGCAGGATTGAACTGAAAAGAGTACAGCAGAAATATGACAAGGGCATCCATGGATGTGAACATTTAAGTTATTATGAAAGTCTAAAATATCTGAACTTGCACAGTGTCTCTTATAGATATTTAAGAGGATATCTTATTCAGGTATAAAGGGCATTTAGAGAAAACTACCACTGGGAATGTTTGGGGGTTATCAGAAACTTGCAGAGAATCATCAGAGAACCTGTGTAGAAGATTCTATAGGAACGAGAAGTGTACTAATTGGTTCTCTGAGAGAGCAGCTGATGCATAGAACAATCTACCAAATTACATTAAAGAAGTGCTAGTTCAAATATTTTTAAGAACAGTCTGGACACTTATTATAAGAGCAATTGTTTTAGTATATTGGCAGGCTAGAAGGGCATTAATGCCTGTGCTTGAAATATTTGTATGTATGTAAATTACTTACATCCTCAGTTTGAGGAATTACTGTGACTTCTGAAAGACATAATAAAAAAAGAAACAGAAATTAGGAAACTAAGAGCATTTTAAAAGAACATTAATTCTAATCCATGATTTAAGGCTTAACAACTACTAGAAAAGATGGAACAAAATATTAATATAACTCATGACTCAATATAGTCTTTAAGAAATCTATAGAAATATACGAACAAAAGGGAAACATTTGTGTATATTGAATCAATTTCTTGCAAAAGTGAATGCTCAGAATCTGTAAATAATATTGAATTGAATCAAAAGGGTTGTTTAAGATGTGAATGTTATCTAATGTAATTATTAACAAGTTCTAAATTATTCTTCTAGTATTCCTTATTTTGTTATGATCATATAAAACAACAAGTAAAAGCATTTTCAGAAGAAAAAAAATTCAAGGCAATAAAATGTCATTTTCATGTCCAAAACGTTTCACATATACTCCAGAAAATTATGAACACAGGGTACTGCCAGATTTCTAGTTAATGATGTTACCCACCATCAGACTATCAGTAGTATTAAACTGATCTCCTTGATTTGTTAACAGAAGAAAGTACTACTAGCAAAATAATTGGACTGCATTAAATTTAACTAAAACTTACTTCTTTCTGAATACCTCCTTAGCTACCCAGGGAATGAAAGACCTAAAAGGTTTCTACTAAAGTATTAAAATCAGCAAACTGAAAATGATGTAAATCTTCCTGAATTTAAGCGGAATTTATTTGGCAGTCTGCGTTATCAAATATATTACTAGCAATTTGGCAAATTTGACATTGCTCAATGGCTCAAAGGACTGCTAAGATATGTAACTCAGCATCATTAAAAACACTGGTAGGAAACCGGTATCAAACAAGTAAGCCTAAGCTATGAAAAATATCCAATCATTATAAAATGATTTCTCAGTAATATTAAAACATTTACAATTAAATCAGATGAGCAAGCAAATGTGTAACTTAATATTAATATCATTATCTCTGAACATGTCTTCTTTCGGCTTTTTCCCAGTTAGGGGTCGCCACAGTGGAACTCCGGTCTGCCAATGATTGACAGTAGATTTATACGTGCTGGCTTGCCAGGCCTAAAGCACATCCTTCAATGAAGGAACGCCCATTCACGCATGTCGACACACAGAAGACGCTCTAACTGAGAATCGAACGTGCAACGTCTAACTATGAGGGGACAACGCTACCGCAGCACCACAATCGCAGTTAAAATATCAAAATAATCAGAAGACTAAAATATAACTGCATTCATTATTAAAAGGATTCTAAACACTTTGGCAGTTTTGAATGCCTACTAACATTGTGGGAGCACACTGATCCTTAACAGTCTTATATTATCCTCCACAAGAAATTCCCAGAAAAAATGTTATCTGTTCAGTTTAGAAATACACAATAGTGTTAAAGACTTGTCTATATTTCTTCTTGTGTTTAGGCAGATGAGTTTATCATAATAAAATCTCTTTATTGAATGTGATATCCTCATTTCAGTTAATTTGGACAAACATATCAATAACAAGAAGTTAATATTGCTGCCTATAAAATCTTATCAGAGAGGCAACAGGGACCTTAGATATGCAAAACAAGATTTTGCTAGGGACATGATGAAACGAAATGCATTTCCTGTAATAAATGCATGCCTTAGTAATTTATTATTTTAAAATGAAGTAAAACATGATGATTCATGTCTCAGCTATAGTGAGAGATGACTCAAGGTTAAATTATTAATTGAGTAACATATATAGTCTGTATGATTATATTTTACTTTGCAGTTCTGAGAGTTCTTGTATTTCTTGAAAAAAATGTATTTATTCCATTTGGATAGCGTGATCTCTATTCATTATATAAAGCTTAAAAAAGCTTTGCTCAAAACCAAATAAAATTTACAGAGTAACAAATGTTCTTTA